>NC_058414.1:47523067-47799233 GCF_002201575.2 Neomonachus schauinslandi | reverse complement strand
CTTTCTTTCTTTCTTTCTTTCTTTCTTTCTTTCTTTCTTTCTTTCTTTCTTTCTTTCTTTCTTTCTTTTTTAAACACATAGCTCCTTCTTTTTTTTCCTTTTTTTTTTCTTTTATTATTTATTTATTTATTTGAGAGAGAGAGCACAAGAGGTGGTAGGGTCAGAGGGAGAAGCGGACTCCCTGCCGAGCAGGGAGCCCGATGTGGGGCTCGATCCCAGGACCCCGGGATCATGACCTGAGCCGAAGGCAGGCGCCTAACCACTGAGCCACCCAGGCGCCCAGAACAGCAGTATCTTTCAAGGAATTGTTTCACTTCACCTAAGTTATCAAATTTGTGGGCATAGAGTTATTTATAATATTCTTTTATTACCTCTTTAACATCCATGGAATTGGTAGTAATAGCCCCTCCTTCATTTCCTATACTAGCAATTTGTATCTTTTCTCTTTTTTTTCATAGTTTCCTTGGCTAGGTTTATGCATTTTGTTGATCTTTCAAAAGAACCAGTTTTGGTTTTATGTAAATTTTTCCTGCTTTTAATTTAATTTGTTTCTGCTCTTGTTTTTTATTATTTCTTTTCTGTTTACTTGAATTTAATTTGTCCTTCTTTTTCTAGTTTCCTAATGTGGAAGCTTAGGTTTCTGAATTTAGAGCTTTCTTCTTTTCTGATACATGCATTCAATGTCATAAATTTCTTTCTGAGCATTGTTGTCACTGTATTGTACAAATTTTGATGTGTTGTATTTTTATTTTCGTTTAGGTCAAAATATATTTTAATTTCTCTTGAGATTTCTTATTTGACTAATGTGTTATTTAGTAGTGTGTCTAATCTCCAAATATTTGGGGAATTTCCAGCTATCATTCTGTTATTTATTTTTAGTTTCATTCCATTGTGGACTAAGAGCATACTTTATATGATTTTTCTTCTTTTAAATTTGTTAAGGTGTGTTACATGGTCAAGAACATGGTCTATATGGGTGAATGTTCTTTATGAGCTTGAGAAGAATGTCTATTCTGATGCTGTTGGATGAAATATTTTATAGGTGTCAACTAGATCCAATTGATTGGTGGTGCTGTTCAGTTCAACCACGTGCTTACTGATTTTCTGCCTGCTGGAGCTGTCAATTTTATCAACAGAGGGATGTTGAAGTTTGTACCAAGTAGTGGATGTGTCTATTCCTCCTTGATGTTTAATCAGATTTGTCTTGAGTATTTTGACATCCTGTTCTTAGGTGCATAAACATTAAAGATTGTTATGCCTTCTTGGAAAATTGATCCCTTTATGCTTATGCAATGTCCTCTTTATCCCTGATGATTTTCCTTGAGCTGAAGTATGCTTTATCTGGACTGAATATCATTACTCTTTCTTTTGATTAGTCACTAGCATGGCATATTTTTCAACAGTTCCTTACTTTTTAACTTATTTGAGTGTGAAATTCTATGATATTTGTAACTGTTTTCTTTCATGGGTCTTGTTCTGATTTTGTTTTGTTTTGTCCTTTACTTTTTTTTTTTTCCCCTTTTCTGGTTTAGTTCAGCATTTAGTATGACTCCATTTTCTCATTTCTGTTAGCATACTGATTATATTCCTTTAAAAATTTTTTAGAGGATGCTCTAGAGTTTCAGCACACATTTATAAGTAATTGAAGTCCATTTTTGCACAATGCTATAATGTTTCATGGGTAGTATAGATTCCTTGTAACAGCACCCTCAATTCATCCCTCTCATCTCTAGTAATTTCACTGTCATTCATTTCACTTATCTGTAAACTGTAATCCACAAATATATTGTTGCTATTATTATTTTAAATAAACTAATGTCTATTAGAGTAATTGAGAATAATAAAAATAAGATATTTTATTTTGGAGGTATCTGGGTGGCCTAGTCAGTTAATTGACTCTTGATTTTGGCTCAGGTCATGATCTCACGGTCATGAGATCGAGCTTAAGATTCTCTCCCTCTTGGGGCACCTGGGTGGCTCAGTCGTTAAGCGTCTGCCTTCGGCTCAGGTCATGGTCCCAGGGTCCTGGGATCGAGCCCCGCATCGGGCTCCCTGCTCTGTGGGAAGCCTGCTTCTCTCTCTCCCACTCCCCCTGCTTGTGTTCCCTCTTTCGCTGTGTCTCTCTCTGTCAAATAAATAAATAAAATCTTTAAAAAAAAAAAAAGATTCTCTCCCTCTCTCCCTCTCCCTCTATCTCTCCCACTGCTTGCACTCACTCTCTCTCTCTCTCTCTAAAAAAAAAAATATATATATATATTTTACCTGCATTTATTTTGTTCTCTCTTGCTCTTCTCTTTGTAAAGATCTGAGTTTCTTTCTTTCTTTCTTTCTTTCTTTTTTTTAAGATTTTATTTATTTATTTGACAGAGAGAGACACAGCGAGAGAGGAAACACAAGCAGGGGGGAGTGGGAGAGGGAGAAGCAGGCTTCCCGCCGAGCAGGGAGCCCGATGCGGGGCTCTATCCCAGGACCCTGGGATCATGACCTGAGCTCAAGGCAGACGCTTAACCACTGAACCACCCAGGCGCCCAGAACTTTCAACATTTCTTAAAAGCAGGTCTACTGGCAACAAATTCCCTCAATTTTTTTTTGTCTGAGAAAATCTTTATTTCTTCTTCACTTGTGAATGACAGTATTTCCTGTAAAGTAGTTTTCTTTGACTCCGGACCTTTGTTATAAAGGACAGAATACTATAAGCATATTTCCAATTGGTTATCTCGAACCCTCCCACCCCCCCACCCCCCCATCCCCCCATCCCCGCCCACAGCAACACCCTGCCAGAAACATGACAGAATTTTCCTCTGATTTTTGCCTTGAAAAATTTGTGGACTCCTGAAGATAAAACACAGAATGTATGGCAGCCCCTTTCAGGCTAAGCCCAGGAGTTTTTAATCTCTCAAGGTAGTTCAAGATCAGTCTCTAGCAATTAGTCACTTACACGTTTTTTTTTTTTAAACATTTTATTGTGGAAAGAACATTGAATATGAGATTTAACTTCTTAAACAATTTTAAGTACATATCGTTGTTAACTATAGGTAAAATGTACATTTAAATATTCCAACCCCGTTGCTGTTGCCTGTGGCTGCTTCTGATCTTGGCAAACTGTGAACTGTGTATTCCCTTGTCTCCAGTTCTCAGGGCACTGGTTTGCCCTGTGATTTCAATTCTCTGATGATTCTAAGTAGAGTTGTGGTTGTTGTTTTCATTGTTTTATTGAGGAAATCTCCACCACTACTTTCTTTTCTTTTTTCTTTTTTTTTTTTAAGATTTTATTTATTTATTTGACAGAGAGAGACAGCGAGAGAGGGAACACAAGCAGGGGGAGTGGGAGAGAGAGAAGCAGGCTTCCCACAGAGCAGGGAGCCCGATACAGGGCTCAATCCCAAGTCCCTGGGATCATGCCCTGAGCTGAAGGCAGCAGCTTAACGACTGAGCCACCCAGGCGCCCCTATTACTTTATTTTCTAGAATCTTCCAAACTTTTGTGTCCCAGGAAATGGCTTACAGCAAAGAACCACTTTCCCCCACATGACTTACATAAAACAGTTTACTCTCTTTCATGACTCCCTTAAGACTTACAGATAACCCCTTCCTTAATTATTACAGGGTCAGATACAGACCTCAAAATTCCCATTCTTTGTCTCACAAATGATTAGCAGAAATGTTTGTTTCCTAATACTAGCTAGATACAAAGATAAATACATCTTGTTCAGCTGACTGACTGAGACTCTCTCTGATTATAAAAACATTCTTTATTATATAATTGTCCTATCTATAAATTGTTTATTCCTGCTTATATATGTCCAGAGCAAAACCACCCTGCTAAGAAACTCTAGTATTGAGATCTTGGGTGCTCTCCTTATTGGAATAGCCTGAATAAAATCATTATCCTTACTTGTCTGGATTTTGGCCTTTGACACACGTCCTAGCATGTTTATACATATTTCCCCTTGTTCTATGAAATAATTTTAAAGACTTTATCATTTTAACTTGCTATGAACTTTTCAACCTCAAACTCTGACTGATAACTTCAAGATATAGTAAAACTATTTGGCATTTGCTCATATTATCCCATGCCCAAAATAATCAATCATGCATTATTAGTTTCAAGAAGCAAGTCATGATTTTAATGTCAATTTAGATAAATCTGTGATATTATAAAGAATGACTATTTTTCAAAATGCAATTTTTATTTTGATAGCTTCCATAGAAATTATTATATTAAGATGGTTTTCCAACATTTTGACAATTTTAGAGTTCTACATGATCTTGTTTTGTTATCCAATTCAAATCCTAATACCATATTGACACAGAGCTTGAAATAAATGCAAATAAACAAAAATATATACCCTAACTCTAACCACACATGCTTTTAGGATGCTCATAAATGATGCCTCTTGAAATCTTATGTTCTGAGAACCACAGATTTTGATAGTCAGATTCAATTACATCCTATCCTTGGCAGTATACATTCTTCTAACAGGATGTTAAAATGAAAATCTTTCTGTTCTAGGTCTGGCTGAGACTTCAAATTCCACAAAGAAAACAATAGGGAGCAAGGGCTTCCACATTCCACACTGAGATGATAGACTGCCTATGTCGGGCTAGTGAAGTAAACAGCAAGGAAACAAAAATGAAATCTGTTTTTTTTTTTTTTCTGAGCTCTAGTTAAATATTTATCAGAGTATAAAAGTTTTGAGGTTGAAGAAGCTAAGAGAAATATTTTTTTGTCTTTAGATAAAGGTGTTGAACTGCTATGGCATTCTTTTTCCCTTCCCTCTACTCAGCGTCAGAAAAGCAAGGATGGTATTTTATTCTTTTTTTTCTTTCATTTTTTTAATTTAAATTCAATTAATTAACATATAATGTATTATAGGTTTCAGAGGTAGAGGTCAGTGATTCATCAATCTTATATAGTACCCAGTGCTCATTACATCACGTGCCCTCCTTAATGCCCATCACTCAGTTACCTCATCCCTCTTCCCACCTCCCCTCCAGCAACCCTCAGTTTGTTTCCTATGATTAAGAGTTTGTTATGGTTTGTCTCCCTCTCTGGTTTCGTCTTGTTTTATTTTTTCCTCTCTTCCCCTATGATCCTGTTAACTGAAGTCACTCAGAAGAGTTTTAACCTAACCATTTGGAGACCTTGATATATATATATGCTCTGGAGTGAGAGAAGAGCATGCAAGTGCCTGAGGAATCTCTGAGAGAGACAGAGAGAGAGAGAGATGACATAGCCATCACATATATCCTGCAATAATAAATGGGTATTTTCTGTAATCTACACTATGCAAAATGAGAAAGAGCTGGCCAGGAATAGATTTAAAAAGGACCATTTTCAGGTTTGATATTACCCCAGTGAAATATGTACACTTTCAGAAATCCAAGGATGAAGGAGGAAGCTTGAGTTGGTAGGGGCAAAGGACAAACAAAAAGATGCTATCACCCAAGTAACTGGAAATACGATAGAACATTCCAAGAGAGGAGTCAAATTTAAACATTTGCTAAAGAAAAATCATAACGGTACTAGATAAGTAAAATTATTCCTTCCCCTACCTCCCTTTTCTTCCAAACTTTTTCACCCTGAAGAGGATAGAAATGTGAGTTAGCAGGCTGAGGGTGGGGAATAGAGAAGAAAAGAAGCAATGGTTGGCAAAATAGAGAAAATGAAGGCACATTCCCTTACTTCAGGCTCCATACCTGAACAGGTGCAACAAGGGAGAAGTAGAAAGATCACTGATTCTAAATGAAATTGGGCTTTGACAAGTATATGGGTCTGGACATTTTAACTACTGAAATAAGACCAGATAAAGACATGAGAGCTCCCTTAGATGTCACCAAAGGACAGGACATAACTAGCCCCATGGAAAAGTTTCGAAAAGGCAAAGGGGACATAGAAGACAATTGTTTTCTGCCTGTACCATATGGAGATGTTCTTTTAGTCTAAAGTTATAGGAAATTGCTGGCATTTAGCGCCATCGAAAATCAGGGTTATCTTAATCAAAACTCCCTTCATGAACATATCCATTAACTTCAAGACACAGTTTAAGTCTCGTATCTCCTAAACTGCCCCAGTACTCAATGATATCAAATTCTTGGAACTCTTATAACACAGATTTCCTCCACTTTCTCTTTTGAGTTTGGTATAAAATATCTTATGTTGATTTTTGCTTTAATGAGATATAGTTGGCCTACAATATAAATGGAAAACAGAGAGAGAGAGAGAGACCTGGAGACCTAATGGCATAGATTCCAGTTCAGGTCTGAAGACCTGAGTATCAGGAGACTTAGGGCAGGAGATCAATGTCCTAGTTCAAATAGGCCTTTTTTTGTTCTATTCAAGCCTTAGATGGACTGGATGATAGCTACATTGTGCAGGGACATCTGCTTTACTCAGTCTACCAAATTAAATGCTAATTTCTTCTAGAAACACCCTCACAAACACACCCAGAAATAATGTTTAATCACCTACCTGGGCATTCCATGGCCTAGTCAAGTTGACACATAAAATTAACCATCACAGGAATCATTCACTATGAGCCCCTTTTTATCTGGCATCTTATGCTCAACATAATTATTTTGATATTTATCCATATTGCAGTGTAGAATTCCATTGCCTGGATATTCTACAATTTATTCATTCACCTTTTGATGGACATTTGAGTTGCTTTCAGGTTACTACTATGAATAAAGCTACTGTGAATATTTGTGTACAGTTTTTTTATGGACATCTGCTTTTTTTTTCTCTTGGATAAATGCCTAGTTGTTAAATAGCTAGATCATAACATAAGTGTGTGTTTAGCATTCTAAGAAACTTCCACACAGTTTTATCAAGTTATTGTACAACTTTTATATTCCCACCTGCCATGCATGAGACTTCTAATTACTTCGCTTTCTTACCAATACTTATTGTTATCTGACTTTTTAATTTTACCCATTCTATGAGTATATAGTGGTATCTCGGTGTAGTGTAAATTTCCTTAATGACTCATGATGTTGGGCATCTTTTCATATGCTTATTTGCCATCAGTTAGAATTACAGCTAATAACCCAAAAGGATATAAAATGGAATCATAAAAATACTCAACCTGAGGGGCACCTTGGTGGCTCAGCTGTTAAGCATCTGACTTGGCTCAGGTCATGATTTCAGGGTCCTGGGATCAAACCCTGCCTCAGGCTCCACACTCAGCAGGGAGTCTGCTTGTCCCTCTGCCACATCCCCAATTGTTCTCTCTCTGTCTCTCTCTCTCTCAAATAAATAAAATCTTAAAAAAAAAAATACTCAACCTGAAAGAAGCGACAACAAAAAAAGGACAGTTAGAAAACAAATAACAAGGAAGTCATTTAGTTAATAATATCAATAATCACATTCAGTATAAATGGTCTACACACTCCAATTAAAAGACAGAGATTGTTAGATTGGATAAAATCCAACTATTGTGACCTAAAAGAAACCCACTTTAAATATAAAGACATTAATGGGTAAAAGTTAGTGGGATGGGAGAAGATACCATATTAACATTAGTGAAAACAATGCTAAACTGGTTATAATAATTTCAGACATAATGGATTTCAAAACTAATAATATTAAAAGAGATAAAGACAGTCATTTCATAATGAAAAACGGAATCATTTCATCCAGCCCTAGGATACTAAATGTATGTGCACCAAGTAACAGAGCTTCAAAAAACATGGAAAATGAACTGATAGTACTACAAGAAAAAATATAGAGAAATCCACACATGTAGGGCCAGATTGCATCCTTCTCTCAGTGATTGATAAATCAAATATGGTGTCCTTAAGGATACTAAAAACATGAACAAAACTACTAGTCAACATGAACTAATTGATAATTATAGAGCCCTCCATTTAACAACAGAATACACACTCATTTCAATACACACATTTCAAGTACACATTTCTTTTTCTTTTTAATGATTTATTTATTTATTCATTTGCTTATTAGAGAGAGGGAGACAGAGAGCGTGCATGTGTGCACAGGAGTTTGGGGGGAAAGGCAAAGGGAGAAAATCTTCAAGCAGACTCCCCACTGAGCATGGAGCCTGATGCAGGGCTCAATCCCACAGCCCATGTCCTGAACTGAAACCAAGAGTTGGTCACTCAACCAACTGAGCCACCTAAGCGCCCCTAAAGTACACATTTCAAGTACACAAGAGTATTACCAAGAAAGGCTATATTCTGAGCCAGAAAAGAAGTCTTAAGTCAAAAGTTCTCAAATTAAACAAAAGATGTTCTCTGACCAAAATGGAATTAAATTAGTAACTAGTAACAATGAGATACTGGGAAAATCTTCAAATATTTGGAAACTACAAGATAAATTTTTAAATAACCCATGGGTAAAAGAACACAGGAAAAATAAATTAGAAAGTATCTTGAACTGAATAAAAATGAAACACAACATATCGAATTTTTTAGGATGCAGTTAAAACTGTACTTAGAAACAAAATTATAGCGCTAAAAACCTATAAAAAAGAAGAAAATTATCAAATTAGTACTTTAATCTTCTACTAAGAAACACAAAGTCCTAGAAAATTAATCCCAAAAGAGACAGAAGAACTGACAAATAAATGTGAGAAGTAGAAATAAATAGAAATAGAAAAACAATATGGAAAAGTGAAAGTAAAAGCTGCTTCTTTGAGGGTACCAATAAAATTGATAAACCTCTAACCAGATTGATAAACAAAATAGAAGACCAAGTTAGGAATGGTATCACTCCAAACTTCATTCACATTCAAAGGCTAATAAGGGAGGGGCACCTGGGTGGCTGGGTCAGTCAATTTTTCAACTCAGGTCATGATCTCAGGGTCACGAGATTGAGCCCCACATCAGGCTCTGTGCTGGGCATGGGGTCTGCTTAAGATTCTCTCTCTCCCTCTCCCTCTACCCCTCTACCCCCAACCTCCAATTCGTGCTCTCTCTCTAAAAAAATTTTTTAAAAATTAAAAAAATTTTAAAAACCCACAAAGGATAATAGGGGGATATAATGAATTTTATGCCAATAAATTTGGCAATTCGGATGAAATGGAAAGCTTCTTTAAAAGACACAAACCAACAAAATTCACTCAAAAAATAGGTCATTTGAATAGCCCTACATTTAAGAAGTTGAATTATTAGTTAAAGGCTTCCTATAAAGAAAAATCTAAGATTTTTCTAGCTTCACTAGAAAATTCTACAAAACATTTAAGGAGAGAATAATACCAATTCTACCAAAAGTCTTCAAGAAAGTTGAGGAGAAAGGACTACCTCCCAAATCTATAAGCTCATTATGATCCTGATGCCAAAACCAGATGAAAACATTACAAGGAAACTAAAGATGAATATCCTTTATGAACATGTAAAAATTCCTAACAAAATTTTAGCAGGTCAAATCTGAAAATAAACCAAATAGGGTTTATTCCAGGGATGCCTGCTTAGTTTAAGATTTGAAAATTAACCAGCGTAATTCTCCTTATTCACAGCTCAAAAAGGCAAAACCACATGATCATCTGAATTGGTGCAGAAAAAATGTTTAGTAAAATACATCATCCATTTCTGATAAAAACTTCCAGTAATCTAAGAATAGAAGTGAACTTCAAAGGAGATGATGAGTTGGTTTACTACTGGACTAGGAAAGCTCTTTATCTCTAGGGATACCTGGATGTCTGGTTTGTGACTTTTAGATCATATAAAGGCATCCAGAGATTATTGCATGTTGTTTTAAGGTCTGAAACTCTCCTGATGACCCTAACGGTCAGTTGCTTTAGTGATGTTTGCAACTGGTATAACCACTTTGACAAGACTGCTTGACCAGTTAAATGGCCAACAAAAGGTTCTGAGGGAACTGTCCTGAAGCCAAAATTCCTTGCACAAATGAGCTTGTTCCAGAGAGAGACATAGGATGGTACATGTGTGGTATATGCATATGAATAGTAGCCCTGGGGAACTCCCTTGTGGAATATCTTTCAGACACCTGCTGCTTGCCTGCAGTCTCTTCTTGCTTTTATACCTTATCCTTTGCCTCTAAGAAATAGTTTCACATCCGTGTTCTCTGTTGAGTCTGGTTGAATCTTTCAAATACCAAAATGGGCAAAATCTTTGAAACTGGAAAAAGGGCATTTATGAAAAGCTAGTAGCTTATACCTGATAGTGAAAGACTGAATGCTTTACCTCTAAGATTAGAAACAAAGCAAGGTGGCACATTATCATTATTTGTAATCAACATTCTACTGGATATTCTAGCCTGTGCACTCAATAGAAAAAGAAATGAAAGGCAATCATCTTTGTAGGAAACCCTACAAAATCTACAAAGAAAGCTATCAGAACTAGTAAATGAATTTAACAAAAATGCAAGGATACAGATGAATTTACAAAATTAATTATATTTTTATTAGTGAACAATTGGAAATTGAAATTATGAAAATAATGCCACTTACAATAATATCAAATATATGGAATATTTAGGTAGAAATTTGACAAAAGAGGTGCGAGTTCTATACACAAAAATTACAAAACCCACCTGGGATAATATATCTGAAAAATGGAGAAATATCTTACATTCATAATTTGGATAACTCAGTTATTGTTAAGACATCGATTTTCTGCAAATTCTTACTTAGATTCAATGTAATCCCAATCAAAATCTCAGTAGACTTTATTTTAGAAATTAACAATTTGTTTCTAAAATTTATGTGAAATTATAAAACATTTGATTTTCAAAAGACAGTGTTACAGAAACAAAAAGGCAAGAAAAGGCCTGGGGAAAATATATGCAAGACCTATATCTAAGAAAGAATTTTTGTCTTGAATATATAAAAAATTAACCTAATTCAATTAATTAGAAGATAATGCAGCTTAAAAATGGGTAAAAGATTTTAACAGACTTTCTTGTTTTGATTTTTATCTTTTCATGTGGGTGAGCCCTGCATAGCCTACATTTATTTGAGCTACCAGCACCAATCATAGTTAGTAAAGATGTTTTACATATGTCTAAACCTATTGAGAAGAATTTAAATGAAAACTGCTGCCATAAAATTTGAACTTTTTTCTGCAGTCTTTATGAAAGTTATCAATGGAATAAACTTATGTGAATATTCAGACTACTGAATACAGCAGTTATGAAATGCTGTAACATTCTTCCTGTTCAATTTTGGTGCCTTTTTTGTTTGATAGTCTAGACATAGCCTGTGTTTCTTAGACATGTTTATAAATGGATTGGAAAGGTGGTCTAAATAAAGGCATTACTGAAATACAAAGCATCTTTTTGTTATACATTGTTGTTATTAAGAAAAGATTCCAAAAGAGCGCTTCTGGCAATGAGTCATATATTCTGACAGATGTTTTCTACAGATGAGAGGTCAGCTCCACCTTTCCCAAAAATGTAAGTTTTAGGAGAGGTCTTTCTTACAGAGCCCTTGGGAAATAAGTTGTAGTGTGGACTGTGTTTCTTAAAACAACTTCTATTGTGTTTGAAATCTAATGGCAAAGGTTTTTTCTGGTAAATAAATGATTTTGAAACTTTAAAACTTTCAACATATTTTGCTCCTTGATTCCAAACTACAGCCTTGCAAGAGAACTTAAAAATAAAGGAATGAGAGAACACTAAGAAAGCTAATTTTACCTTATGAATGTGACACTGAGTGTGAAGACAAAGATTCTTTGTGTCTTAAAATATGGAAGAGGCTTAAGAAATTTCCTGATTAAATCTCCTTTTTTCATAGATAAGGAAACTGAAGCCTGGAGTGGGTAGGTATATGGAGCTAGGAGTGGAAACCAAGCCATAATGCTACTTCTAGTCCAGTGTTCTTCCCATTATACTTTCTGGAATGACAGAAGGAAATAATCTCTGACAACATAATTAAGAGGTCAAATAACTTGCCCAAGGTTAGAGAGCTAGTAAGTGGCAATGCTGGGACAAGAACTTAGCTATCTGAGAACCCAAAGCCCATTATTTATACTATACAATTATATTCTTTATATATTGTTATAAAACCAATTGAAATGTGTTTTTGTTAAAATATATTTGAGTTTCATGAAAGAAGCTTTCTGGTTTGGCTCATCATTGTATTTAGCATATTATAAATATTCAATAAATATTGGATATTCATTCATCAATTCACATATATTGATTCTAATGTACATAATGTTTAACCTGATTGTATACCAACTATTCACTTAGAAGACAATGGACATTTGTGTTGGCTATAATTCTCTGACACCAAGAATTATCTCCTCTGAAACTCTCTTAGAGATACCTTTTTTATGACCCAAGATGCTCTGGACTAGTGAAAGAAGTATCTAGCTCATCTAATTTACTCATAGAAAAAAATAATAAAAGAATGGTATAGATTCCTATTAATATATGCAGATAGACCTATTCAACTCTATTTACTGATTTCATTTTCCTAGAGGAATGAAGAGAGATTGGGCTGAAAGAAAGATGAGAAAATGAGTGAAGGAAATTTTCCCTGTATAAATACATTTATCTTGATTCACTTAGTAATTCGGGATTTGCTCCTTGAACATCTGTCTCCAACTACAATTTCTCATTTCCTATTCATTTTTTTTTAATTCCTCAGTTCTGATTTTTAAAAATATGTTCACTGCAATCTGATTATTGCCTATAAATCTAGTCCTAAGCTCCCATTATAACTATCATATTTAATATCAATATAAAGTTTTGAAAAAGTATTTTGTAGGGAGAGAACATAGCGGATATACTTGTTCATACATGTCTCCCATAAATATACTAAAAATCAGCTGTGCCTTAAAAATATAGCATATGAAGAACTGCATAAAACAGTACTTTTGGCAATTTTTAAATTCTTTGTAAGTACTTCAATTATGTCTGCCAAGTACTTTTAAAATTTCCTTTAGCATACTGCAGTGATTAAGAGCAGACAGTACAAGGCTGACATATTTTACATGTTTTTAAAGTCTAGCATGTGTGTGTTGTAAGTTCATTGTAATTGTATGTGCATTTGGATAAATGAAGTCTAATTCTCTATGTAGTCTTTGCTTAATTACAATCCAAAAAAGAAAATCGACTGTGGCTGCTTTAATATATTTTTAATCATTCCAAGAACAATTACTTAAGACATAAAGTTTAAAAAATATATTCAAACAGAAGAATAAATTTTATCTTAATAAATTATACCAAAGATGTCAGCAACATATTAATAAATAGCTCTTACATATAATATTTAATAAAATCTGTGACATAAAACTTAGTAATTTCCAAAATAATTTAGTAAAATTAAGTAAATAAAATGACAAAGGAAATGAAGTTGCAAATTAATGTAATATGAAATGTAAATAGCCAGCAAACAGTTTCAGTTTGTTTCAGTGTCAGTAAACAATAAAATGAGGGAAAAATATCATAGTACCTCCATTCAAAGTTTAGTAAAACAACTAAATAGAATTAGGTATTGAACTTTAAATCTACACATTATAATTTTTTAAGCGGAAAAAAAGACCCAAACCAATGTGCGCAGTGTGATTCCAATTTGTAAACTAAGAAACTAATCAATGAATATAATAAATGTATCAAAGTGAATATGTGCATATGTGTAACTATATGGAAGCCAGAAAAACATATTTAGCAAATTCAGTAGTGGTTACTTATGAGGGATGGATTTGACCAAGTCAAACATAAGAATAACTTTCCTGTGTAAATTAGAAAGAAAAATTGTGAAGTAATTGGTGATTTCCTTTTTTCTGACTCCCAGTTTAAAATGTAAGAGAAAGGAAAGATGATGGTACACTGGCTATTAATGTATAGATTTATAGCAATAAATATCATCTGCTCTATTAAATAAAATCAAGGAATTCTGTATATGTGGGGGAACCAAAGAAAATAAGTATTTGGACTACGGCCCAGGTAGAATTAGCCCTACTGGAAACTGCTAGTCTCTGGAAACTAGTTAGATATCTATGATGATATTTCTTTGGAATCAAGCTTACTAGGCAAAGTTTTCAACACGATATATTAAGTGATAGGCAAAATACGGCACCCGAGAGTTAAGAATATCAGTCAGTAAGCAAAGATGTAAGTATTTACAGAGTTAGCACCAAAGAGCTACTGCTAGTTAGAAACTCTAACCACTGGGTTAAGTTATTTTACAGGTCTCCATGACCTTGGATATGAGTGGGAAACAAGACAGGATATCAGGGTATAACATAGTGTACTACCCAGCTATTGAAATAAGGATAAGGGATGAGAAGACACAGTCCCAAAGAACAAGACAAAGACCACAGTAAGACCAGGTAAAGTATTAATTTGATGTTGAGATTCTGAGCTCCATACTCAGAAGGCCTGTCTGGAACAGAACAGGTAGATAATGCACTTGAATAAGATCTAGCTTACATCTTTCCTCACAATTTGACTTTACCACCAATAAAATATGAATTATTTTTCTTTCTGTCATCAAAAAATGGACACTTCCATTTTCCTATTATTCCCAATGGCACCATAATTTTTTAGTCCACTAGTCTCAAAATTTAGGGTTGTCTATAACTTTTTCTCCTCTACCGACTTCTACATATCTTGAAACCATAACCGAAGTCCACATGTCTTTATTTCATTCTAATTACTAAAAGAGTCTTCTATCCTTTTCCTGATCAACCCTCCACAGAAGTGTCAAGAAAATTTTTTTCATGTTAAATCTTTCTTACAAAGTCTCTATTAGGGTTCCCAAGAATACTAGCTGTGATGAAATATTGTTTCTCAGAAAGCCACACTCCCTGACTCTCCCTTCTCGGATGGTTTGCATTGCCACTAGTTTGGATAATTTTCCACTTTAACTCCAGAAACTGAGAAAAGTTTTCCTCAAAGCATAACAAAACAGAGTGGTTAAGATCATAGACTCTAAAACAGGACTCAATTGGTTTTGCAATTCGCATCTACCACATTTCAGCTATATGACTTTAGACATGTGATTTAATCAATGAAGCCTAGGTTTACTTATTCATATGACAAGCATGATAATATTTTATGAAATTTTTACAATTCAATGTTATCTTCCATATAACATTTGTTGTTATTGCTTTGGCACATAAATATTAACAATCATCATTATAATTCCTCAAAATGACAGCATTTTTTTCTTTTGTTTTTTTACCAGTGTATGCATGAAGCCTTTTAAAAGTACACAGAATATTTTTGTTCATGGGAAGAATATTCTGATCTATACTATATAAAAAGAAATAACCGACTGATACGAAGTATCAGTAACTTTTAAAATGCTTTCCTCCTCTTTAAGCTCTTCTTGCTTTTCCAGCGTCCCATAAACCTGTGGTTCTTTCCACAGTCTGGTCTTTTTGGTGAAAAGCCTTCCTTGGAAACTTGTCCATCCAAGAGTACACCTCTTTCTTACCAAAAGAAAATCAAAGTACATAGATATCTATCTATATTCTGGAACTCTTTATTATTCTTCCTAATTAAGGACAGTGTTATTTTAGTGAACCCAAACTAGCTAAGGTAAATGAACGTTTCGGATAAATACAGGGGAATCTCCCCAACTAATTCGAACGGAATTTAGCAAGGACTCCCAGAAATTAGAGAGTCACCAGGATCCTGCCCATGGGTTGCTCCTTCAACTCCAGGCTGTTGAGGCTGTGCTCATTAAACCGAACTTCTTTAAGTGACAAGGGTCCAGGCGGGGGCTGCAGTGGGCAGCACTGAAGTTGCCTCTGCTTGGTGAGGTTCCTAGGACTAAGAGCTACCAACAGCCTGGGCCTGAGGGTTGTCCCGTCTCTTCAAAGGTGGGTAAGCCGGCCTTCGCTTCTGCACAGAGCAGCTGGCGCAGGAAAACTGGTCTTCAGGACGTAGTGCGTCGACTGGCTCACTTCACATGTTCGGCGGCCTGAGAGGAACAGTAATACTCCTTGTGGGCGATGAGGGTGGACAGACAGCAGTACTTGTGGTCCCCTCGTTGGTAGTCTGGACGCCTTTGTCCAAACGGAAAGGGGGCGTCGTCAGCAAGGACGGCAGCGCGTTCGGGCGCTGGTGAGATGCTGTGGGCTGAGTTGGTGGCGGCAGACCCGGGTAGACAGGACGTGGGCTGCCATCTACCAGGCCCAGGGGCCACTCCTTCAGCGCTTGGTCTTTGAGGTTGTCCCAGGGGCCGCCAAGCCCGGCGCGTGAGGGTGGGCCGCAGAGAACGGCTTCCGGCGGGGGGGATTTTCCCCGACCCCAGCAGGCAGCGCGCCAGGCGGAAGTGACCCCTGAGGTCTCCGGGCCATGCCAGTCCGGGGCTGTAGGAGCACTCAAAGCCTGCCAAGATGTGGGTGAAGGCGCGCAGAGGCTGCGGCGGGGAGGAGCATGAGAACTTCTTGTGCGCCAGGTAGGCCTCTGGGCTGTGGAAGTTGGTGCAGTCGTGGTAGTCGGACAGGGCAAGCAGGCCACGCGCGGTCACCGAGGCGAGGCCGGCGTGCGGCAGTTACCTGCTCCGGTGGATTAGGTCCGCTTCCGCCTCCAGGCTGCGGCGACCGGAATCACCCTGGTCAGTCTCTCTTACCTTTTAGTCACTCATTCTAGCGTATGCTCATTAAGCCAAATAGTACATTTAATTTGCAGCCAGATTTCTCTGTTTAATTATCAGCTTCCACATTGCTGAAATTGGCCGCCAGCCCTCAGAATAGATAGCCTTAGGTTTCAGTGTCCAACACCCTCTGAATATCAGTGGCACATTAGCAGCAGTCTCTTTTCCCTTAACCCCCACTAACACCAAAGTTAACGTCTCAAGAGAAGCGTCACTAATTACGCAGTCATAAGGCACTAAAGTGCTATTATCTGTTATTGTTACTGAAGTGCTATTATCTCTTCTATTGTTGTAGTATCTTTTTAACATTTAACATGGATATAGGGCCTATTTCAGATCACATATTCTATGCAAGGGAGAGTTGAGTTTAGAGCAATGGGAATTTAGTAAGAAAATACCAGGAATTAAAAAAAAATTAGGGGAATTGGTTATCTGTTCTGTACTCATTTTCTTTGACCACATGCCTCAGCCTCCAGGGGTGGAGGGAAGGCTTTCCAAAATAAAGACTGAATAGGATTCCGGTATTCTTTTCAAGACAGAGTCACACATTGATGGTAAGAATACAATGATTTCGTCTCTTCCACTTGGTCCTCATAGGCATAATTGACTAGCCGCATTCCCAAACTAAAACAGAAGGAAAGAATAATCTTCAAATGCATCATTCTTTCCACATTTGACTAGTCAGTATGTATTGAGCATGCAGCATCCCCTTGCCTTGCAAGTTGTGTGCAGAAATGATGTTGCAGAGCAAATAAAGGGTCAGGCCATTCTGGTATTTCACCTGAAAAGGTGGAAAGTAGAGATGGTCAGGTCCAGCCACACATTAGAATCAGATGGGAGGTTTTATAACCTACTGTGGCCCAAGATCCACCCCTGACCAATTTAATCAGAATCTTTGGTTATGGGTTCACACATTGGTATTTTTTTCAAAAGTTACCCTGGTGATTCTCATGTGTAGCCAGGTTTGAGAAGCATAGGCTAGCCCTTAGGGAAATAAAAGTTATTAAGAACACATGGGAAGCAGAGTCTAGCCAGCTGGATATACTTCTCCAACCTTAAATTTTTTTTTTTTCCAGAAAAACCCAAGTATTTAAGAAACCATGGAAAATAGGGCTAAGTGGGCAGCCTGGTTACTTCATAGGTAGGGCTATCACTCAATCGTAGTTCCCAAAGCTGTGTTCTCTACCTCAGGCATGGGGCAGAAGCTACTAAATTCAAACTTCACTGTTCTAGATTACACACTTTGTTTAGATAAAAAGAAAAAAGCAAAGCATGTTATTCTTACGAGGCCATTGTATGTAGCTAGATTTAGTTATAAACTAATGTTATTGATACTAAGAATTTTTAGGAACTGCTATCAAGATATAAGAAGGGGAAGGAACACTGAATGATAATTGTCATCTGAGTTATAATGCTATTTTTTTTTTCAAAGAGTGGACTTAGGTCTCTTAAACTACCTCTCAGTTTCCTTGTTTCTAAAGTTACTGAGTTGATTTCTTTTTTTTTTTTTTTTTTAAAGATTTTATTTATTTATTTGAGAGAGCGAGAATGAGAGAGAGTACATGAGAGGGGGGAGGGTCAGAGAGAGAAGCAGGCTCCTCGCCGAGCAGGGAGCCCGATGCGGGACTCGATCCCGGGACTCCAGGATCATGACCTGAGCCGAAGGCAGTCGCTTAACCAACTGAGCCACCCAGGCGCCCCTGAGTTGATTTCTTTTTTTTTTTGTTCTATCATCCAGTCCATTCACTTACTCAGTGAACTTATACTGATCAACAGTCTCTAGTCCAGTGCTAGGGTTACTAAATGGATCAGGTATGCATTCTGATAGAGGGGTTCAAGAGATCAAGAAAGAGTTCTCATAGGAGTGTCATTTTAGTATTTACTAAAAAATGAGTGAGGATGCTCTAAGCCTATGAGTTTGGGGGATTGGAGTGTGTGGGGGAGGGAGCGAGAGAGCAGGAAGGAGAGAGAGTGCAAGTGAGCTCAAGATCTTTAAAATAACTGTCCTCTGTTCAGTGTAGCTGAATTTCAAGTTTGGGTAGAGAAGTAGGGTTATGAAGTCTTGTCATGAGGGAGTGTTGTTGAGGACCAGTGTGTATTTTTATGCAGCAATGGAGAGGTAAACCCCTTACAAAGATCAATCTGATAACTGTGGGAAGGATGTATTGAAGAATGGTGAGACTGAAGTTAGGAGGATAGGGAGGGGAGCCATACCCAGAGGATAAATTATGAAAGTCAAATTCTAAGTTACAGAGAGAATGAAAAAATTGAACAGAGAACCTCCAAAAAAAAAAAATACCTACAAAGTTTTTTAATGGCAAATTCAGAGCACAATTAATACATACATATATAAATATTTAGAACTTTGAAGCCAAATTTCCATTACCGTCTTTTAATTACCAGTGGAAAGATTATATTAATGTGAGAATGAATAGACCTATAGGAAGGTTGACTAATAGTACTGGGTTTGAAGATACCCACAAATTTTTAAACAGCTCTATACATCTTTACTTATCTCATCTCTAACATAGCCCTGGGGATTTTTGGAAAAATAGCATGTAATGTCAACTCTGTACTTAAACTGTAACAATCAAACCCTTGGGAACTATCAAGTTATCAGTCTTTACTACTGAAAACATAACACAGTTTAAGTAGAGCTACTCTAAATGGTTCAGATTACATTTAAGTAATATTTTGAGTGAGATGAAGACAGAGAGATTTTCACCCAAACGACTAGTTTGAATTGCCTACATTTGTGTCCCAGATTGTTTTTTGTGAAGTCAACCAAGGGTATAAAAAGCTTCCTTTCCCAAAAAGGAAAAGGCCTTTATATTGCTGAGGTCTGGACAAGTGCAAACTGAATACTTTTTCTTGCTAAAAGCAAAAAAATTGGAACATTATTTGTGGGGCTTTAAACTTCTTTGTAAAGTTTTTAAAGAAGTCAACCAAATAGAGCTTTATGATCCAACAAATATTCTTTTCATTCATTTCATTTGTAATACATAATGGAGATTATATATGAAAGAAGAAATACCTTGAGGCAAATGACAAATGTGTACAACTTTTTGTTGTTTATGCATATAAGCAAATTATCTTTTTCAATCTTTAGAATAGATTCAAGTACCAAAGCCGATTTGATTACCCATGGGGAAGCATTTGTGTTTCACCTTGAAAACTTGCTCACCCTTCAGCCTCACAGTTTGGGGTGGTTCTAGAGTTTGCATAGCCTCTTCTGCTTTTCTAATTGTGTAGTGAAAAGAGAGACATGTTGGGCCCCAGAAGGACATTTATTTCAAAATGCTCAAATAATTTCTCTGCTTCTGTCAGAAGAGGAGGAGAAAGAGGAAGAAGAAGACAAGGAGAGAAGGAAATGAGAAGGGAGCCAGCTGTTAGTTTTGGAAAGAGAAGGTTATATATACCACATACCAGCGACAGATTTTAATGTCTTTTAACTAAAGCAAGGGCTCCAACGCAAAATGTAGCATAGCGTGCTTCCCATTCTATAGGCTCGAAACCAAATAACTGTATGAAAACATCTTGTGATAATGCTTTAATGATTTAGTAATAAGTTTTATTTCATTTATTTTCAAGTATCACAAGAGAAAAATAAAGACTAACTTTCTAGGCCTTTAAATGTCCAGCTCATATCTGTACTAGCATAAAAGATAGGATTTTTCTGGATCCTAGAGAAGGCCAATGATACGTAAAATATTTACTGCATGACATACCATCATACTTAGAAAGACATGGACAAACTCTGAGCATAGTATATTGTCCTGGAGAAATGTTGGTTGTGATAAAAATAACTGAATTTTCAAATATTAATTGATCTAGGAAACTATTTTTGTATGACATGTAGATCTCTACATATTCATGGATTATGTGACTACATATTTTCAACTAACTGGAAACCACCTACATCATTTATTATGAGGCCATAGAGAAAATATAAAATGGTGAGTTCAAAATAAAATGTTTCATATTAGACACAACTGCATATTACATGATTTAAGAAATTATTTTGGTTATTTATAGTCAAGAGACTTTTAGAATCTCTTTTTCATTGCAGTTTAAACTGCAACTGATAGATGGCGCTGACAGGATGTGATTCAGTGTCACAGATGAACACGCTGCAGTTTTTTTCTCAGAATTTCAAAAGCTAGTTTCATATTAGCAGAATCTGTCAGAGGAATGTTCTTAGGTTTTAAACATACTGAGAATCGATTTTCCAAGTAATTCTCAGAAACGTCATTGTATTTTGTGAAGTACTTTTGGTGGGCTGTTATTCCTGGTACTTAAGATACCTAAATCTGGTGTTCCTGATAGACTTTTAACTTCTCCAACACTTAAGCATATTTTCCAGTTTTTCCTTTTTTTTAAGTTCTGTTTTGTTTTTGTATTGTCCCTACATCTGGGTTTCAGTGGTGTACCATATAGGTGTGGATCATATAGTAGTCTCCTTAGGAAACATGGCCTTTCTTGTGTGTAAGTCTATTTTGTTCCCAGTACAACTTTTTCATTCCAGAACATCTAAACCTTTAAAATCATGCAGGGCTAAATAATAATAATAATAATAATAATAATAATAAACTCTGGTACAGCATTCTTTTTTTTATCACCTTTCAGCCACATAACTGCTTAAGACTATCTTGCTCACTTGCTTGAGAGGTTAATAAATAATTTTAAAGTATAAGTGAAGGGAATCTGAAGTTTGTGGCAAAAGCAGGTAATTCAGAGGGAAAAAAAAAAGAAGAGGAACAAAACAAGGAAATATATCTTTCAGGTTTAATTTCCTTAGTGGTAGAGTGGTAGAGTCAGCCATTTTTATGGTTCAGTCAACACAAGTTCAAAACATCTGGCCACTGGAAAAATAGGGATTTTCCACATCTGCATATTATGGGTCATTTCATAACAACAACAACAATAATAAGACACTCCTTAGAAGTTTTTTCCTAGATATACTGTTAATATAAATTAAGATGTAATTATCTGCAGAAGTTATACCCTGTTGTTTTTTATTCTCTATTTAAAATATAATTTTAAAATAATGTACATGTATAATTAGCAAAATGTCTTTGTTCAAAGGATTACAAAGTTAAGAGGGCTCTTCTCTCACCTAAGAATGACCATTTTCTAGTAATTATGGCTGAAAAATTTCACAAAGTCTAAAATGTGTAGTTTTTAGATTGATACTCCATATTAAAAGCAAATAAGGAATATTCTTAAAGATAGTATCTCCAGCTTCTCTTTTTTCTATAAAGATTACATGGTATTTAATATAGGCTGTGTATAAATTGGGCACCCAAGAAGCATTCTAAGTTTGAGGCATTAAAATCTATACCATTTTAATGTAAATTTTAGTATTTTTAATTTAAAAAATAGAGTTTAACATCTTGACTTTTTAGATTTTAAAATTCAGCTCTGGGAGATTTCTAAGTATTTATTTCTTGCCAAAAATATGAAAATAGAAAAAGGAGCAATGTTTAAAAAAAATTTTATCATTTAAATTAAGTATGTCATTAGAATATTTTCTTTGCCTCTGTAGATTACTTTAATTTCCAGCTATAACCCAAATACTCAAAATGCATTGTATCATGTGGAAGTGTGACTCAGTTAAATATGTCATCTTTAGCATCTGCTACATTGAAAGAAATGTTGTATGGTGTGAAGTGATGGGTCATATTCACTACTGAGAACTGTATGGAAATTAAAATTCCCTTAGGGAGGCAAGAATTCGGGAATCCAAATATATGTCCTCCTGACATCAGGATACAAGTGTGGGAAAGAATGAGACAGTAGTCCTAGAGCCTGTGCTGCTTTGATGACAGAGAAGCATGATCATTTTGACTGGATTTAATCAAGTCAGTGGCTTTTAGTCACTCATGAGGTTTTTACTTTTTTTCTGTTATAATACAGTTTATTTGGGGGAAAATATCTATATGCATATGTATGTATTGAGTATATACATATATATTTACATATGTATTTAGAGTATTTATTTAGAGTTCTAGAATATCAGAGGTCTAAATTATTCCAAGACTATTTGAAGATTTTGTCATCATGGTGATGGTATTTGTAAACTATGAACATTGAGATTATCCTGACTGTCAGATGCCATGTCACAAACCTGAATGAGCTTTTTTTGTCCAATAATGAACATTTTACAACTCCAGGATTGGGTCTTTTTAAGATAATTTGTCTTTCTAGAAATACTGTTTAAAACAGTGAATATTCTACTTATAGAAAACTAGAAGTAAGTATCTGAATAAATGAAATTATATGGGAAAATGCAATTGTTTAGAAACTGGTTCTCAAAGTAAATATTTTCAAGAGCCATATGTTACTATATGAAAATAGCTAAGATTGGATGATAGCCAGATTATTACTTTGTAAACAATAGGCTGGTATCATATTGTTAAATACCTCCAATTTTGATGATAATTTTTTTAGATAGAAGTTGCCAAAATAAAAGCTTTTATGCTCACCTAATGAGGTCAAGAAAATACTTCTCTGTAGTATCAAGTACAATATTACAGATATAAATGTTGAATTTTTATTTTTTGTTTTTTTAAAGATTTTATTTATTTCAGAGAGAGAGAGAAAGTGCATGCACAAGTGTGGGGGGGGGGGCGAGTGGCAGAGGGAGAGGGAAAAGCAGACTCCCTGCTAAATAGGGAGCCCAATGTCGGACTCGAACCTGGGACCCTGGGATCATGACCTGAGCCAAAGGCAGATGCTTAACTGACTGAGCCACCCAGGCGCCCCTATATAAATGTTAAATTTTTAAGGTGTTATGAGAAATGCCAAACATTTTTAAACCAAACTCTTTCATATTAAAATATTGTATATTCAGATATGTAAATTTAAAGTCAAAACAATTAGAATTTGACAAAACGTCAGAAATTCAGCTTATTGCTTCCAGCTGTGCACTGTAGTTCTTCTACTATATCCTATTATTTTGCCTTAAATCATTCCTTTCTTAAAATAAACTAAACCTTTATGAGTGTTTTCAATTAAAATATGCATTGACAAAAATTAAATCTTAATAGTATAGATAACATTAAATATTATAACATTCTATTTCTGTGGTATTATAGAGATTTTTAAATATGTATTTTTTATTGATGTGAAAATTAAATTTGTGTGATAGCAGTAAAATGTCTCTTAACATTTCCCTGTATCTAAAGCTGGACTCAGAAATAATTTTTTTGGTATAGTGTCTTTTTCAAATACAGGCTTGCTTCAAATTAGGAAGGCATCTTATGAATTTAAAATAAATCTTATGAAAATTGCATAGGAAGAAAGTCCCTTTCAGATCATGTCATTTTCTATTTATTATTCTTTTGGCAAAAATCTTTAGTACTCTTCCAGTTTATATTCTACTTTGAGGTATAGGTGTGTATACTCCCTACACCTTTATTAGTAAGGAAGAGTGTGTGTGTGTGTGTGTGTGTGTGCGTGCAACCTAATTCTTAAGAAAAATGAAAGGTTCTTGGTTTCTATCTCTAGAAAGACAGATATCTCTAGATGTGAGATATAAGACATGTATTAGATACAAGATATGTATCAGTTACAAGATATAGATATCTCTGTCTCTTCTCTATATGTGTAAGCATGTATCTATAGAGAGATCTCTGTGTGTATTCATAACTGTCTAGGTAGAGAATATTTGTTTTAATAATTAAGATATAAGTTATCTATGTCTCAAAAGTAAGAAAACCTTACCCCACTACATGTAATTGGAGAAGTCATAGTAAGTCAATAGTGGTGATTAAAAGAATTAAAATTCATTCTTTGCCATTTTATGGGAAGCGAACATTTTATCTAAGTTGAAAAATGAGTAATTCCGACATACATAATTTAATCCCACCCCTATTCAAATAATCACCAATTTAAGAAGCTTGTGGTCCTTTAAGGAACCTTTTATTCTCCTTTGCTTGCAAATTGGAATACATCCTTATAGTGTTTTAATGAATATCTGTTGAACAAATGAATAAAAGCAATGTTGTCAGTGGTGGTTGTATTTCTATACTGACCCACAATGTTCTTTTTAGCCTCGGTATTGTGCATAAAGAATAACATTGCAAAAAAATTAAAAGGAATATCCAGTCAAAATTTTATGTTCAGTGGCCCCAGTCACACCCCAGCCCTGACACTGGAATAAGAACACTCTGCCTGGTTGCAGTATTTGGCATTTCATGAGCTCTAAGCTACTGCTGGTGGCGCTACATCTGGGACAAGGGGTATGGAGGGGCTGGGGAAGAAGTGGAGATGTGGATTGGGGATAAAGGCTCTAGTAGGAGCACACTTCTCGGTCCAGGAGTCTTTCTTTCATCCTTTTTGTGTTCCTTTGAGGCATGAATTTGGCTGCATGATTACCCTCTGTTGGTTTTGCCTGTTCACACCAGACTCTTTAATTCTGTCTCCTTCCATGAACAGAATGAAGTCAGCTGTGTCTTTTTTTTCTCTCTTGTTTTTGAAGAACACAGAAGCCCACTGATGTTTTGAAAATCTTCATACTTACTGATTAACAAATGGAGAAAAAGGGCTGTGTAGGAAGGGCTCCATTTTTATCTTCTACTCTCCCCCTTTTTTTCGTTTGTCTTACTCATTAAGAATATAGAGACATGCAAGCACATGGAAATAATAATTATAAATGGTGCAGAAACTTGAGATGAGGTTCCTGTGGAGGATCCTGTGTTCTCAGAGGCACTCTGACTGGCAGCAAACCCGATTGCTTCTTTTTGTCTCTTGGAGCATCACCTCTGAAGCAAGAATGATGGAATGAGATCCATATTCTCATGGGCATGCTCTCCTCACCTTCATTCTGCCCTTTGTCACTCTCAGTCCTTACATGGTAAATTCTGCCCTTTCCCAGAATTGGAGGAAAATAAATGTGACCATCCAGAAATTAGATGAAGTGAGAAATGTAACTGGGGTAAAAGGAAGCACAACGTAGATATAATAGTGTGTTTGTGTAGAAGTATATAGATATTCTAGGAAATATCAGAACTTGAGGTGATAAGATAGAAAGCTGTCAAGTATAATAGGGAAGAAAGGTCTGGAAATCCCCTGGAATATCATTTTGGAAGGGGAAAAGATTTTCCAAATCCCTAGGCTAGAATGCTATTAATTCTTTATGACATTTAGCTTTAAGGGACATATTTAAATTGGATTGATGCAAATTGAGAATGCGTCTCCACTTTTAATTGTGCACCGATTTCCTTTATCAAAATCACCTTTGTTTTCAGGCACATTAGATCCAAATATGTTCACAGAAAGTTTCGAAAGTGTGTGAACTCCCAAAAATAACACAAAAATTAGAACATAACGTGTCAGCATAAAGTGATGAATCTGCACATTGGCAGAACCGCGATATTACAATAGTCAAACATTCTTACTTGAAAAGTTAATGATTTTTCCCATGTGACAAATTTGAGTTTTACTTCTAAAAATATTTATTTTCATCTTCATTTGTCCATACCTTTAGCACTACCCCTGCCACCAAATTCAAAGTTACTTTAGTAAAAGAAATTTGTCAAATTAATGCTTATAGTTAATCTCAGAAGTACAGAATCCCTGTATGCATTGAAAGTGTGAGACTTTTCTTCTCCTTGAAATAAGTTCTGGGATGTAGTTTAAGGAACACACGTCCTATATTACTAACTTTCCAATGCATATCAGTTTGTACCTAAGAAGTAACATCAGTCCCTTCTCATTTTAGAATGACTGCAATCCAGTTCATTCTCATTGTTACAACTGTAATAAATATCATTTTTAATGTTATCACCATGATACAATGTGGATAAAAGGAATATTAAGATAACATTATGTGAAAAAGTTTCACAGATCAATGGTCTGACTAATTCTTACTAGAGTTTATACCATACACACAGTGTGTGTGTGTGTGTGTGTGTGTGTGTAAAATAAAGGCTGGTTCTCCACCTCAAATTTATCTCATAGTACAATGGCTCCCCTAAGAGGGTTATAATATTCCATTGACTGCTTTGTGGATTCATTTTCTGTGAGTTATTTCTGGCCAGTGGAAAGCACGCAGTTAACTTTTGGGTATTATTCAAGCAGACACTCTACGATTTTACCAGAGATTGTTTCTGTAGGAATAAATCTGTGTACTATTTGTCTAGTCAAAAACAGAGTATGCTGACATGGAATCACTGGGGGACTGGAAAATGGATCGGGTTGAAGGGAAAGAGAAAGGGGAAATCTGCTTATTTTAATAATATACCTAGGATAGAAAAAAATTGTTCTTTTATGCCCCCAAAAAGGAAAAGTTATTGAAATAATGTGTGCGCATGGAGCTCTATCCACCAAAACTGTAATCAGTGTAACTTCTCCACACACATATTTAACTCTCTTTTCTATATCACATAAGTTTTTTGTCAGTGATATTTGTTCCTCTAATTTCTGGGTGTATTTCATCATTTTAAATACTACCTTATGCTTGATTTCGGAAGATAAATAAATATGCAGTTCTCAAAGTCCTGGAAAAAAAAAATTCTTTAACTCCTCATCACTTACATGGAAAAAGATCATGTGTATGCACATAGGCATGTATGCACCTAGGTGCCCACACACACGCATACGCACACACACTCTCATCAGAGCTTTTGACTTTTCGTCCTAAGAACGCGCAGTGAAAAGAATGTTACTTGGTTACTGAGGAAAAGACATTTAATGTATTACAGTATCAGACAATGACTCTTAATCCTTCACACCACACATCTTTTTATGATAAATGTGCATTTTTCACATTTAAATGTTTACCTTCTAAGAGAAGCCCCTAGCCTTAGAACTTTTTTAGCAGTAATGCTTAAAGTTAGTATATAGAGATTGATATATAAATTATTAAAATTAGAGGCTGAGGGGCGCCTGGGTGGCTCAGTTGGTTAGGCGACTGCCTTCGGCTCAGGTCATGATCCCGGAGTCCCGGGATCGAGTCCCGCATCGGGCTCCCTGCTCAGCAGGGAGTCTGCTTCTCCCTCTGACCCTCCTCCCTCTCATGCTCTCTGTCTCTCATTCTCTCTCTCGCAAATAAATAAAATCTTAAAAAAAAAAAATTAGAGGCTGAATGAGCATAGTAGGTATTTCTTTTCCATGTTTTCCTTTCTCTCAGCATTTCTGTAAACCAGTGGCTTGGGCTTTTATGCCATCCTATTGACAGACAGCATTTTGTTTGTTCAGGTGTAGGTGTGAATTTGTCTAATTAATAATTACTAATACTACTCGAGTTAATAGTCACTATTTTTCCAGTAAGATATAATTTAAAATGTAATAGGGAAATGTTTCTTCTGGTTCCTATAAAAGTGTTCTCTTGTATATTTGTCTGATGTCTTTATAAAGGGTATTCTTTTCATGAACATTCTTGATTATTTGGCCTTGATAGCTGTTGCTAATGTTAACTTTGCTTTGCATTTTAAAAATAAATGTAATGAAACTTTAAAAGTGTTTATCACAAAAGACACAGGTCACAAAAGGAACATTAAAACCTTAATATAACTGAACCTCCATATACAAAAAAATGAATCTAGATATAGACCTTACATCCCTCACAAAAATTAACTCAAAATGGATCACAGTACTAAATCTAAAATGCAGAATTGGATGATGAGCTTGGGTCCAGGGATGGCTTTTTAGCTACAACACCAAGGGCACAGTCCAGGAAAGGAAGTTTTGATATGCTGGACCTCACTGAAATGAAAAAAACTTCTGCTCTTTGAACAAGAATGTTAAGAGAATGAGAAGGCAAGCCACAGACAGGGAGAAAACATTTGTAAAAAGACAAATCAGGTAAAGCACTGTTGTCCAAAATATACAAAGAATCTTAAAACTCAACAATAAGAAAATAAACTAATTAATGAGCCAGAGACCTAAACAAACACCTGACCAAAGAAGATGGCAAATAGGCATAGAAAAAGATGAAAAGAAACTCTGCATCATAAATCACTAGGGAATTAGAAAACCAACAATGAGATCCCACTGCACAGTTATTGGAATGGCCAAAGTACCAAATGCTGGCAAGAATATGAAACAACAGAAACTCTCATCACAAAATGGTATAGCCACTTGGGAAGACAGTTTGGCAGCTTCTTTCACAACTAAACATAGTCTTACTGTGTGATCCAGCAATCACACTCGTTGGTATTTACTAAGAGGAAAATTTATGTCCACACAGAAACCTGCACACAGATGTTTATAGCATTTTTATTTGTAACTGCCAAAACTTGGAAGCAACCAAGATGTCCTTCAGAAAATGAACAAACTGTGATACATCCAAACAATGGAATATTATTTTATTCAGTGCTAAAAATAAATGAGCTATCAAGCCATGAAAAGACATGGAGGAACTTTATGTATTACTAAGTCAAATTCAATCTGAAAAGTTTGCATATAGAATAATTCCACCTGTATAATATTCTAGAAAAGGTGAAACAGATGATTTTTAGGGCAGTGAAACTGTTCTGTATGATATCGTAATGGTGGATACATGCCATTGTACATTTGTCAAAACTCACAGAATATGCAACACCAAGAGAGAGCCTTAAGGTAAGCTATGGACTTTGGGTGATGACGTGTTAATGTAGGTTCCTCATTGTACCAACCTGGTGGGGGTCGTTGTTAGTGGGGAAGGCTGTGTGTTATGGAGGCAGGGATTTAATGGGAACTCTATACTTGTTGCTCAGTTTTCTACGAACCTAAAAAATAAAGTCTGTTTAAAAACCAGAACAAAACAAAACCTTAGTACTGTGTTTTATTTAAGAAACCAGGTGAACCTACTAAATCATTTTTCAAAGCTGATAACCAGGATAGGGCAAATTCTGTTTGATTTGTAATGCTTTCTTTCGCTGTCCCTTCCTTTTCATTTTGGAAACTGCTAATCAACAAGGAAAAAAGGCATAAAAGAAAATCAGTGAGTTTAGATTTTTCAAAATTAGGTGGTTGACATTTAGCTGAAATAAGCACAAATTTAAAAGTTAGAAGTTTACAGGCCTCAAAACTGTCTAATACTGAGATACAGGAGATGTATCTGATATCTAAATGTGGTTGAAGTCCATTTATCTTTTCATAACGATTTTCCATAACAGGTTTTGAATTTTAAAAATTCACCAGTTGATTTATTTTGATTCTTTTCCTTTTTTTTGTTTTTGTTTTGATTTGTTTTTTGCAGGGTAGAGACAGCTAGCTATTCAGCATATAAACTTCTTCTTCTATTTCAGAATCTCTAATACTGCAACCTCTAATCATTAATATCCATTCATAGACTTCCCAAACAGAGTTCAAAATCCATGACTAATATAAATGAAACTTGGACGGATGACTAGGCAAACCCCTTCCATCATGAGAAACAATAATAGCAAGGATTCAATACATTTCAGTTAAATTAATATGTGAATGTCCTAGAGGAATTATGAATGGATATTCCCAAAGGGTTTCCTTAAATTAACCTGAGAATCTTCATTTAACATATAAAGTTTTTTTAACCTGTAAGATGAAAAAATAATGACATTTTCTTATTATTAATGGTGAATTTTATGATGGTAAAATTTATATTAATAATACTCAACATGCAATATTCTAGGAACGATTCCATTTGTAATTCTTTTAAAAATCCCGCTGCTGAATGAAATGGGAACTGTTATAACCACAATTTTCCTGCAGCACTGTAGTATGAATGGTCTTTTTCTAAGTAGCATTTCCATTACATGGATTGAATTTTAAACAGTTTTTTTCAGTGACCAATCAGACATTATAAAATAGTTATGCTACTGACTTGGTATGTGTTCAATGTCAAGCCACTTTTTTCCATTGAAAGCTTGAGAAGATTGTAAAACCATTAAAAAATTTAAACTTGTGGCTCAAAGGGACTTTCTACAGTTAGACTGCTTTTAATTTTCTTATTCTATTTGGTGAACGCCTGCCTTTCCTTGAATACTGAACCAGAGTAAAACTTACTGCTGGATTCTTTTAGCATTTTTATATTAGAGCTCAGATAAAATAGTAACTCTTTTATATTTTAAATATTTGTATAAAGAAAAGAACTATTTACAGTTAGGCTTTACATATTCATAAATATATACCGTGAGACCCTATTAAAAAAAATACGCATTCAGTTACTTACGGTAAAGGAGTATTATTTAAAGAAGACATGACCTTGGGCAGAAGACATGAACAGACATTTTTCCAAAGAAGACATCCAAATGGCCAACAGACACATGAAAAAGTACTCAATATCGCTCGGCATCAGGGAAATCCAAATCAAAACCTCAATGAGATACCACCTCACACCAGTCAGAATGGCTAAAATTAACAAGTCAGGAAACGACAGATGTTGGCGGAGATGCGGAGAAAGGGGAACCCTCCTACACTGTTGGTGGGAATGCAAGCTGGTGCAGCCACTCTGGAAAACTGTATGGAGGTTCCTCAAAAAGTTGAAAACAGAGCTACCATATGATCCAGCAATTGCACTACTGGGTATTTATCCCAAAGATACAAAAGTAGGGATCCGAAGGGGTACGTGCACCCCGATGTTTATAGCAGCAATGTCTACAATAGCCAAACTGTGGAAAGAGCCAAGATGTCCATCGACTGATGAATGGATAAAGAAGAAGTGGTATATATATACAGTGGAATATTATGCAGCCATCAAAAGGAATGAGATCTTGCCATTTGCAACGACGTGGATGGAACTGGAGGGTATTATGTTGAGTGAAATAAGTCAAACAGAGAAAGACATGTATCATATGATCTCACTGATATGAGGAATTCTTAATCTCAGGCAACAAACTGAGGGTTGCTGGAGTGGGGGGTGGGGTGGGAAGGATGGGGTGACTAGGTGATAGACACTGGGGAGGGTATGTGCTCTGGTAAGCGCTGTGAATTGTGCAAGACTTGAATCTCAGATCTGTACCTCTGAAACAAATAATGCAATATATGTTAAGAAAAAAAAAAATAAGAAGAAGGTAGCGGGAGGGGAAGAATGAAGCGGGGGAAATCGGAGGGGTAGACGAACCATGAGAGACGATGGACTCTGAAAAACAAACGGAGGGTTCTAGGGGGGGGGGTGGGAGGATGGGTTAGCCTGGTGGTGGGTATTGAGGAGGGCACATTCTGCATGGAGCACTGGGTGTTATGCACAAACAATGAATCATGGAACACTTCATCTAAAACTAATGATGTAATGTATGGGGATTAACATAAGAATAAAAAAAAAAAAAAAGACATGACTTGCCCTATTCATTGAAAATGTCAGAAGTTCTGGAAGAGTAATTTAAGATGTAGTAGCCTGATACTACTATCAGTATGCTCACTTTTGAGCACTGCATTGGATAAAAATTCCTGTAAAGGCTGACACTATTATTTACCTTTGTATAGCAACACCTCCTATAGAGTTCAGCACACAGTAGGCAATTAATAGCTATTGAATTGAAATAACCATCCTTTGAAACAGCCTTTTTCGTCAACTAATTCTGAGTACTGACTGTATCAGACACTCTTTTTAGGTGCTTAGCATTCAGAGGTGAAAAACATAGTCTCATCTTCAAAAACTCACAACTTAGTAGAAGAGAAAGACATGTAATAGATGTGGCAAGTGATATGCTAGAGGATTCTCAGCTCAGACTTCACATTGGAATCACCTGAGAAATTTTAAAAAGTTCCCTTTTCCAGACTTCATTCCAGACCAACTGAATCCGGATATTTGGGAGCGGTTTCAGGTCATTAGTTTTTTGAAATGCTCTACCAAGTAATCCAGTGTTCAGGAGGTTGAGAGGTACTGTGCTTGAAGTAAGCAAGGTCATAAGAAAGTGTTCCTAATTCAGCCTGGTAGAATCAGGAACATTTATTAAGAAAAGTTTAAGGAATACTTAAGATGAGTCAAATAGAGACATGGTGGAGGGCATTCTTGGAAAGGTGAAAATACGGCTAATGGGGAGAAAGAGCATGACACATTTAGGAAACGAGGTAGTTTGTCATGATTAGTATTTAGAGTATGTGTATATGAATCTGGGGCTATAACATGCAAAAATTAGATATGTTACGTGAAGGGAACATGTGTTGACTCTTACTATTCCTTATATTCCAGATAATTATTCCCCACATATCAGTAAGCCTATTGTAGTAATTTCATTCCTTCTGTAATAATTGGCTCAGGAGTAAGTAGATGTAAACAAGTCGAAATCAGTGAGAAACTTACTCTAGCTCCATGGAAAAGAAAAATAGTTTTTCTCCAACTAGATGAATGGTGGGAATTATGTTCCACAGTTACTGCTGGAAGTCTCTTGCAACTGTGAAAGGAGCCAGATTGAGAATCATTAGCTGATACAAGGCGGAGTCAAAAACCTGAAAAGTGGAGCTGGAACCCGAGCCAGAGCCCACCGTGTCTCTAAACTGGTATGTGAAATTTAAAATGTCTTCTTATTAAGCCACTTTAAGTCTAGGTTTCTTGTGCCAAGTTCATCCAATTAATTCATCAAGGCAAAAGATTTTCATTTTGAAGATAAAAAGGAGATAATATGCCAATTTAGGGAGAGAATTTTTAAAGGAGAGGAAAACAACATTGTTCTACCTTAAAATGAAATGGTATTTTTCTATATATGCCAGGCATTGTGTGTGTTCCTCACACATGCATAAAAAATTTACAAACAGATTTGGGTTTTATTCTTCTGACAACAGTACATAGGTTGGACTTGATAAGGCATACACTAGAAACAAAAGAACTTAGAAGTTATTTTATAAACTATGCAATATAGATGATTTTCAAGGGAAGGCGAAAGTCCAAACTATTTAGGAGATAGAATTGGTAAGATTTGACAGTTACTAGAACTTTATGGCTCAGAGAAATGGAAAATTCTAGAATAAATTATCTCCTGGAAATACTTGACTATGTCTAAGTGAGAATGGATTGAACTGAATGTGAAACACTGTCCGATTGGCCCTGGTTTTTGTCATGAACTTAAGTTGGACAAAGCAAATGCTACAGGAATGAAGTAACTCAAATTTTCTCCTTACTCTGTTGCATAAAGTGAGGGCTCACAATTATACATTGTAATTCAGAAGATTTCATTTAACAAAGAAAATGCATTTTATACAGACTTCATTGGAATTCCAGGGAGACCAGACCCTAAAATCTTCCTATTGAGCAGGTATTGTAAATAAAAGCGAAATGCCTTGTACCTATTTTACTTAAAGTATGTGAGCTCTGGTAGTCTTGTTATATCATGTATTACACTTAGAATTTTATTTCAAAGGGTGTAAAACTATTGTGTATATTTTTCACTAGCCTCAGTCCCCCAGCTTTCATTTTTCACGCACTTTTTGTTTAAATGGGAATTTTCCTTCTGTAGGAATTTTTATTGCCTTCAGTGAATGAGGTACAAATAGTGTACTTCATTGGTATGTATTTCTTCTCATATGTAAGTTTCCGTAGCTGTAATTATATTCTGTACCTTTATATTATACATATCATACATGGTCAAATATCGACTTATTTAGCATTAACAGCACAGAGACATTGGTATTTTTTATCAATATTTTCTCTTCCAAATTCTGTTGGTATTAATGAATGGCATTTTTGAAATCCAGTCCAGGATATTGCATCTATCACATTACTGCATTTTTGAAGTTAATACAATTTAAGTAGCAGAGCTAAAACAGGTACACCTGAAAGAATGTGCCTAAAAGCCAAATTATTTTTTTAAAGATTTTATATGGATTTTCATCTTTTCAAAAGCTAGAAATCAGAGAGTCCTCAAATTCACTAAAGTAACATTTGGAATATACATTTTTCAATTAATTTTCAAGTTAAATTATACTATGACTCAACACTAAGGCAGCTTTTAAACCAAATCAGGTATTTTAAAGAACTGTTAAAAATGAGAAAGTATGCAGATGATGCTTATTGCTTGTTTAATGCTTGAGGGTCTACAGGAGGTACAGAACAATGGTTAACAATTATTGAGCACTTACTCTCTGCCAAATACTGTTCCATTTACCTGACATGGAATAATTCATTAAATCCTCACTCCAGTAATACTTCATGTATTATTATTTTCACTTTGCAGATGAGGAAATTGAAGTGCAAAGAGATGGAGTAGTTTGCCCAAGCTAGAATGCAATAAGGCCATGTTACAAATTTAGACTCTTAAGTCCTTTGCTGCCAAATGTATTAATCTGCTGCTTCCCAGAGGAATCTAAGGAGATAAGACAGCTTAACTGAAACAACTAGGCTGAAACACTTTCCAGTTCCATCATATCAATCATAAATGCTGTAAATACATAGAAAAAGTAAAAATTAGTGAAGGCTTTGCAGAAGGCATGGATTGCAGTTTGAAAGTATTAGGCATTAATGTGGTCCTCGACTCCAAATGCTATGCAAAGTTGTTTGAACTATTAACGTCTCATTGATGCGATGATTCAGAAATAACTATACTCTATGTTAGAGTTTTCTTTTCTTTTCTTTTTTTTTTCTTTTTGAGAAGCAATAGACGATATATGTAGAAGACTAAGTAAATAACATATGATTTAGGTTTCCTGGCAAAAGTGAGTATCGGACTGGGCCTTTAAGGACTTAGAGAGAAAAAGAAAAAAGAAAAGAGGGAGGGGAAAGAGTGAGAAGAAATGGATATATTGCTGTATCTCTGAGCTGTATCCATCTAGGATGATAGACGCATTCTTGTCTTTTAATGGGATAGACACAGAAACTTTGCTAAAACTCCATTTATGGAGATTGAAGTGTATTAAGCTTGATTTGAACTCTCCTTTTGAAAAAAGGATATTTATTTTGTTTTTCCATTGCAAAGTATGCCAGATATAATTATCTCCTTAAAGATTAAGAACAACCTTGTTTCTGTGATGTCAAAAAAAAAGGCGGGGGGAGGGCTTACTAGGTCAAATAAACATTTCTGAGGGGGCAAATAATCAATAAGAAACCATTTGATTCACCAAACTACCATTTATGCCTGACTATAAGGTCATTTTTGCTATAGAAAGATGCAAAATAAAGATTTTGGCCATTTTGGTTATATAAACTGTAGGGAATATAGGCAAATAGTCCTATGTCTATGTTATTTAATGTGTCAGTTTTCAAAAACATTAAATTATGTAGTGTGTAAAATAGTATATGGTTTAGAAATGTTGTTTTTTTCCATTTTCTACTTTTACGGAATACTTTTCATTCACTATATTGGATTGGATATTGTCCCTCCAGAATTCATGTCTGCCCAGAACCTCAGAATGTGACGTTATTTGGAAATAGGGTATTTATAGATGTGGTAATTAAAATGAGGTCATATTAGATTTGAGTGGGCTCTAAATCCAATATAACTGATGTCCTTATAAGAAAAAAAAAAAGACACAGTGAACGAGGCCAGGTAATGATGGAGGCAGGGATAATGCACCTACAAAGAACTCCAAGGATTGCTGGCAACCACCAGAGGGTAGGGAGAAGCAAAAAAGGATCCTTCCCTAGTACTTTCAGAAGGAGCATGGCCCCGCTCTACCTTGATTTTGGACTCTTAGTTTCCAGAACTGTGAGAGAATAAATACCTATTGTTTTAAACTACTCAGTTTTTGGTAATTTGTTATGGCAGTCTAGGAATACATTTGCACTAATACATTTACACTCTTAATACACACTTCACCATTCATGCATTCTTATATACTGGAGTCATGTTTTGAATTTTCCAAAACAGTTGTCAATAGTACATAATCCACACTACGTTCAACACTGTTTGAGACACAGTGCTTTTTAAAACTGTGTTAATTCTTTCATACAAAATTTTGTCTTGTTTGTACCATTTGCAAAATACTAAAACAGATTATTTTATTTTTCCTAGAAGTGTGTATGCTTGATCTCACAACTTAGTTAAATCTTTAAAAGACTTCTTTACAGAAAGATGAAGTATGATTTAAGGTTGACAAAGCATGGTGTAGATTTGTATGAAAGAGAGAATCTTAAAAATTCATAACCGGAAGTGAAGTGCAAAGCACTTTCTTCTGGTAGGTGTCTAAAAATTGCAAGCTTAATGACTTCCTGAGATCTTTTTTTTTTTTTTAAATAAGAGACGGAGGGGGAAGGGACAGAGGGAGAGGAAGAGAGAGAATCTTAAGCAAGCTCCATGCCTGGTGTGGAGCCCGATGTGGGGCTCAATCTCACAACACTGAGATCATGACCTGAGCTGAAATCAAGAGTAGGATGCTTAACGGACTAAGTCACTGGGGTGCCCCAAATTCCTGAGGTATTAATGAGAGTCACTTAGTTGATTTTCTTTACCAAGTTCTTATGGGTCAGAATCGTGATGTCCCTATTTTGATTACACTATTACATCTTATAAAATTAGTAATTGTATTATTTATTACTTATTATAGTATTTATTGTAGAACTCATTGCAGATACTTAAGGAGAATGTTGTATATCAAACACAAGCATCCTAAAATGGTAAAGTTGAGAGAGAAGTATACCTGGAAAAGAGAAACTAAAGCCTCTAATATTCCTTATTATTAATAAATTCTTAATTATGCTTTAATACCAAAGTGAGGGGCGCCCGGGTGGCTCAGTTGTTAAGTGTCTACCTTCAGCTCAGGTCATGATCCCAGGGTCCTGGGATCGAGCCCCTCATTGGGCTCCCTGCTCAGCAGGAAGCTTGCTTCTCCCTCTCCCATTCCCCTGCTTGTGTTCCCTCTCTCGCTATGTCTCTCTGTCCAAAAAATAAATAAAATCTAAAAAAAAAAAAAAAATACCGAAGTGATACTTTATTAAAACTCTGCAATCCCATCCCATTGTATAGAAGAAATATGGTGACTTTTTTTTTTTAAGATTTTATTTATTTATTTGAGAGAGAGAATGAGATAGAGAGCATGAGAAAGGGGAGGGTCAGAAGGAGAAACAGACTCCCTGCTGAGCAGGGAGCCCGATGCGGGACTCGATCCCGGGACTCCAGGATCATGACCTGAGCCGAAGGCAGTCGCTTAACCAACTGAGCCACCCAGGCGCCCCGAAATATGGTGACTTTTAATATGTTTTATAAGTGGCACACTTCTCTCTTTCTTCATTTAAAGTAAACTCATCACCTAGTCACCTTCTCTGACTTCCAAAAATATTCTTGTTTCCAGACAGAGGATCATAGAGGAAGGGAGGGAAAAATGAAACAAGATGAAACCAGAGAGGGAGACAAACCATAAGAGACTCTTAATCTCAGGAAACAAACTGAGTGTTGCTGGAGTGGAGAGGGGTGGGAGGGATGGGGTGGCTGAGTGATGGACATTGGGGAAGGTATGTGTTGGGGTGAGTGCTGTGTATTGTGTAAGACTGATGAATCACAGACCTGTACCCCTGAAACAAATAATACATTATATGTTAATTAAAAAAATTTTTAAAAATGCAAAAGATAAAAAAAATTCTTGTTTCCATAATTTTTGCCTTTTCCAACTAGTTCTCAATTATCCACTCAATACATATTGGTATGTATTGAGTGATGGCAACATAATCAGTTTTCTAACTTTAACTTCTTAGAAGTTGCTTCTTTCTTAGGAAAAAGCAAACAAACACAAACACTTCCTCTATCTTTGCTTCTCCTTTAGGTAACTGCACTTTTTTTTTTTCTGGCTCATATACAGATTTTTGAAAAATACTGCATCCATTTCATCTTTTCCTGTTGCATTCTGGATCCCCTGATACTCTGATGAAGCATTCTCTATGCTGTTAACCATATCTTTCTCTTAGTCTTTTTTTTTTTTCCAAATATTATCTTCCACAATAGCTCTATTCTACTTGAAACTATTCATCACCCATTTATGGAATTTTTCTTTTCTCTTGGCTTTCAGGATAATGTACTTGTTTGCCACTTGCCTCTCTGATAATTCATCTGAAGTCTTTTCAAGCCTTCTTTATGGTTTTCAATCCTTTTCTAAGTACAAGGCTACCACCACAAGGCTGAGCTATTATTTTTATATTGTTACCTTTTATACTACCTTAGAAAGCTCATGCATAATCATAGTTTCAGTGATCACTTGGCAAGCAAGCCTTACTTTTATCCTTCTAATGCAAGCTCCAGTACATCTAATAAAGGGATCTTTTCAATAATGAAACATTAGCTTTTTTCCATGTATTTAATGTAAAACTAACCACCTTCTTCTCTAGATGGAATGTTTCTGATTCTGTCAACTATGACATTCTACTAGTCCCAAAAGGGTGGACACCATGGCTATCAATAACAACTTCTTTTATACTAAAATATATTCAGGTGAAAATTCCTGTCTATCTAACTTGCTGCCCCAAACAATGTATAGACATTCCCTCTAAATGGAATTCTAAGCTCCCTTCAGATTTATGCTACTTCATCTTCTTACAAGGGGGCCTTTGCAAGCCACTCTAATACATAAAGCCTTTTTTCTTTACATTCACAAATTATAGAAGAATATATGTTTTTATATATCCTTATATTATTCCCTATCTGCTTCATCTGTATAAATCTTGTCGTGCTAAAAGTAAGCATGTTTTCACAGGACAGAAATCTTTCTATACTTTGTAATATTTCCTTTATGACTGAGCACTTCTTTGGAGTTATTTGGAATTTTATTATATCCTATTGAATTTATTTGATGGTTAACAATTTTTTAGCTAAACTAGATAAGTGTTTAGTAATTAAAACTGAAATGTTTTAGTACAGAATGAACAATTATTTATATATATTTATTTAAAAGCATAAGATCCAGTGGAAAAAGGTGAAGCAGAAGAATATATCTATAACAGTATTAAAAAAAAAACAAAAAACAAAAACCTAGCTGGTTGTCATTTATTTCAAACAAGAGTTGATAACCAAATGCTGGCAAATGTAAGAATCTGTGTGTCCTTTAGTGCCTATTTAAGCAAGTGTTGATCCCTGTTTTAAAATGTATTAAAAATATATTTTTATTTCAAGGTTTATTTTTTTCTTCTTTTTTTATTATTTAAGTTCTAGTTAGTTAACATACAGTGTAATATTAGTTTCAGGTATACAATATAGTGGGGATTCAATATTTCTGTACAGTGTTTGTTGTCATTTTGAACCTGAGTATTTTTTTTTTACTATAGAATCAAATTATTATGATTAACTTGATGGTTTTCATTTGCACTAAACATGGTAATAGAATATACATGCTTTATATGTACATTATCTCTCAGATGAACCAGTATTACTTGTGCTCACAAATGTAAAAAATGGTTTTCATTTTATTTCAGTTAACAATTCCTGCTCAGTATTGACATTTTCATTAAAAGTGTAATTTGCTCTTTTGGCACATAGTTAATATTGTTTTGCAGATTATATAATTGTTAAAATCTATGATGCTAAGAAAACAACAATTGTGGACATTTGTAGTAAACATGTGCTCTTAAAATGCAAATATCACTTAAGTCTAATCTAAAGTGCCTGAAATAGAAAAATTATTCTTAATAAGAAAATCTTGTACGAGGGGTGCCTGGGTGGCTCAGTCAGTTAAGCATCCCACTCTTAATTTCTGCTCAGGTCATGATGTCAGGGTTGTAAGATGAGCCCTGCCTTGGGCTCTGTGCTGGTTATGGAGATTAAGATTCTCTTAAGATTCTTTCTCTTCCTCTCCCTCTGCCTCCCCACCGCCACTTGCTCACTCACTCTCTAGAAAAAAAATAAAAAATAAAATCTTGTAGCAAATACTGTACAAGTCTTTTATGTGCTCAATCTCATTTAATCCTAACTACAGTGCTTCTATTTACAGAAAAGAAACTGAGGCTCAAAGAAGTTACTTCTCCAAGGTCATTTGATATTAAATAATGGAACAGAAATTCAGTCCTTGTTTTATCTGATTTTACAGCCCATGTAGAACATGTCACACTTGTTCAGATTTTCAGTGAAGACTTATTGACATAATGTTAATTTTTAAAAATAAACATTGTATCATATTCATATTCTTGACACCTCCTTCAGAAATGCCGAGCTGATGGCAAATTTTAGTGTGTAAATTTATTGCAATCAACTTTGGACCCAAGCCATATCTGACCTATTAAAATTGAAATATATGGGCTATTTTAGAGCCAAATATTCCCATCATTGTGTCATGTATATTTAAAAACAAAACAAACAAACAAAAACTATTACCACAGCTGCACTTTGTCAAATATAATAAATTTTTTGAATGGGAGCAAAATAAGTCAAGATAAAAGGAGAGATACACTACTGACATTTATCAGATAAATAAAATGATGTATTTTTTTTCTCCATCTAGCACACATTTTGTAGCTATGGAATCTTGAACCTCTTCTCCTTTAAACCACAGTTTTTCCCACAAACCTTTCTGTTTTATCATTTTATAATGAATAAAATATATATCCACAAGAGATCATGAAACAAACTCTTCTTAGTATACAGGTTAATTATGTTTATAAGAAAATGCTTACTTATGTATGATTTATTTTAACATGAATTAAAATGGTCCTTTAAAGTATTAGATGCTTTAGTAGATTATAGAACTTTGAGGTAATATAATAATTTATAGCCAATGGAAAATATTTGCTATGAAACTTCCTTAAGTATAGGTCATAATAGTGCCTCACTAATACATATTTGCAAGGAGACTTTTATGGACAGTTACTTTTAGTTAACCCTGGTTATACAAAATAAAAGAACAATCTTTTAAAGATTTAAGGGGACAATAAAATATTAACATTTCACAAATACATTTTGATATGAATTAGGGCAGTCCACTTTTCTCAATTTTCAGATTAGTCCTTTGAAGACGCAAACATGTTAGGGGCGCCTGGATGGTGCCGTCTTTAAGCTACCTACTCTTGGTTTCAGTTCAGGTCTGATCACAGCGTCATGAGGTCAGGTTCTGCAGTCAGCACAGAGTCAGCTTGAGTTTCTCTCTCTTTCTCCCTATGCCGCTCCCCACCTGCTCTTTTTCTCTTTCTCTCTCTCAAATAAGTAAATAAATCTTTTTTAAAAAGATGTAAACATGTATTAACTGAGACAACCTAGAAATTCTGAGTCAAATTATTAACAGCAGAATTAACTTTATAATTGAATTAAATATAAAACAAATTTTGCTTTAAAATTTTCAACTGGGAAACCTGCATATTAAAAATGAGCATTTTTTCTTTTTTTTTTTTTTAAAGATTTATTCACTCTAGAGAGAGAAAGCACGAATGGGGAGAGGGGCAGAAGGAGAGGGAGAGAGAATCCTCAAGTAGATCCCCCTGCTGAGCACAGAGCCTGGTGCTGGCTCGATCCCAGGACTCTGAGATCATGACTTGAGCCAAAATCAAGAAGCTTAACTGACTGAGCCACCCAAGTGCCCCCCCCAAAATAAACATTTAAAAATAAAATATGTGTGCAGTAATAGCAATGGGGTAGAAGACAGTCAATTTGGGGCATTTGTATCTGATAATCAAGTGATATGTTGCAGGTGCTTCAATAATTACACTTTTATTATTCCCAGATAAAATTCCTTTTATACACACATCAGATAGCCCTTGTGGTTGTATACATGTGCCCTTATATATGAGCTTGACTATGGTGTCAATACTAAGTGATGTCACAATTTTGGTGGGGGCCAGAGCTATGTGAAAGTCCTCAGCAAAGGCAAGCACCATACAAGGAGTTGCTTTGACTGCCACTTGTGGCCTGGCTGGATACAGATCTGATGGGATTTGGAGGAAAAGTCATGATGAATGAATAATGAACACTTTAGTTGGTATATTTCTTGTTTTTCCATCTGTACATTCAAAGCTAGAGAACAATAGTGGGTCTGTTATCTTAAAGAAATTCTTACAACAATTTTTTCATCAAAATGTAACCATGCCCACTTTTAAAAATATATTTTGTACCTCAGTAAGGAATGTTGGAAAATAAAGAATTGTGCTAACATTTTTGAGGGACATTCATCTAGATTTCGTGAATTCCTATATTTATGAATGCCATTTATATTCATAGTTCCTCCCTCCACAGCTAACAATATATGTAACTAAAAGTGAGAGAAACCTCTTTAGAACCTTAATGATCCTGGGGTGCCTGGGTGGCTCAGTCGTTAGGCGTCTGCCTTCGGCTCGGGTCATGATCCCAGGGTCCTGGGATAGAGCCCTGCATCAGGCTCCTTGCTCCGCGGGTGGCCTGCGTCTCCCTCTCCCACTCCCCCTGCTTGTGTTCCCTCTCTCACTGTGTCTCTCTCTGTCAAATAAATAAAATCTTAAAAAAAAAAAATCCTTAATGAGAGTTTGAAATGGATAATAATGAAATAATAGCAAACATCAGTGTTGCTTTGAAATAGATTTGTTGGCTCTCTGAGATTTAAATTTTCTAACAGCCCATTAACAAATTACTAATTTAATTTAGAACTTTATGGATCATTCATAAGTTGTCAATAGCCTTTTTGTATCCTTTATATAAAGAGATTGAACTAGATGAGCTCTAAAGTCTCTTCCATTTCTAAGATTTGTTTTTAATTTTACATTTCAGTGCATTTCCACCATGGTTTAATCTCTGATAATGCCAAGGGTATTTTGATTTTAAAGATACCAATAATAATATCTAAGTCATGTGCTAGAGAGAGAGGAGGATAAGGATGACGGTGAGCAAGAGAAAGGATGTTTCTTTACTGCCAATGAATGTTAAACTGTGTTTTCTTGTTCAACATTCTCAGTAGCAAGTAAGGAAAGAAATTTTGGTTATATGTTAGAAATGTGCTATTTTGCATTGTTAACCTATTTCCCAAAATGATATTAACCAGGAGAAAAGGTAACATTTTGAAACTCTGTGTGAAAATCTCAAGACATTGAAACTCTGTAAACTTCTGCTTTAACACTGTAGCAACTCATGCTTCTTGGATAATAGAAGGTGTCATATGATACCCTGAACTTTTTCTTGCCATACCTTAATATGAGAACACCTTCTGTTCTGACCTTCACTAAAGATTAAACCTTGCCATTGCCCTCCCCCCCCAAAAAAATTCCCCCACCCAATCTCTACTTTCACACATGGGAGAAGAATCAGTTTCAAATTTACTATAACTCAAACCATTAAGGACTTTATTTGTCCAAGACAACACCTTAGTTTATACTCCAGATACTGCTAAGCCTCCAGCGGAAACTCTGAGCCTTAGGTGTAATGCACTCCATATGCTTCAACATACTGCATAGGCAGACAATTGGATCTTTCACATTTGAGTTGGTTCACATAAGTTGCAAATTGGAGATAGCACAATAATAGAAGTTTAAAGCAATGGATGTTACTTAAGAATAGTAGTTTCTAAGGCAGAGATACAACAAATATAATCTGTGCATTTGACATACACTACTAGCCAATCACTAATTATGGAATGATTATGTCTATACATAATGGAGTTATTTAACATATATATGTTTTATTCAAACCACAAAGGCTTTTTCTACTTCATAGGACACCTTTTAATTATATAGAAATAAAAATGTCATTTTCTTTCTTTCTTTTTTTTCTTTTTAAAGATTTTGTTTGACAGAGAAACAGTGAGAAATGGAACACAAGCAGGGGGAGTGGGAGAGGGAGAACCAGGCTTCCTGCATAGCAGGAACCCAGTGCGGGGCTCGATCCCAGGACCCTGGGATCATGACCTGAGCCGAAGGCAGACGCTTAATAGCTGAGCACCCAGCCACCCAAAATGTCATTTTCTTGACTATAAAATTGATATATATTCATTACTCAAAATTAGAAGACAGCTTTAAGACCAGCTAGAGATAACAGTAAACTGTCATTCTGAGTATGTCTTTTGATATCACATATGTGCAAATCTGTGATCTACGTAACAAATATAGTATAGACATAACAAGATGTATGATGTGATTTATTTGGATCATCTTTTACATGTTTGTAACCTGTTTTTTCTTGCATTATATCATAACTGACTTTCTATACTCTTATTTTAGAACATGATTTTTAATAGTTGCACTGTATTTATCATAATTTGCCATAAAGCATTTAATCAATTTTTATTATTTAATATATATTTTCAATACAGTACATGTTGTTTCAGAGACTTGGCTATACACAAACTTTTTGATATATCTGATTATATATATAAATCTTGAATTAACTTTGAATACATTCATCTGGAAGTGTAGAATCAAAAATTAACATTTTATGTATTGCTAGTTTCATCTTGGCTATCTGTTTTAATTATATAAGTCTATCAGGGAAAGACGTGTATCATATGATCTCACTGATATGAGGAATTCTTAATCTCAGGAAGCAAACTGAGGGTTGCTGGAGTGGTGGGGGGTGGGAAGGATGGGGTGGCTGGGTGATAGACATTGGGGAGGGTATGTGCTATGGTGAGCACTGTGAATTGTGCAAGACTGTTGAATCACAGACCTGTACCTCTGAAACAAATAATATATGTTAAAAAAAAAAAAGTAGGAAGGGACAAAATTCAAGGGGGAGAAATCGGAGGGGGAGACCAACCATGAGAGACTATGGACTCTGAGAAACAAACTGAGGGTTCTAGAGGGGAGGGGGTTGGGGGGGGATGGGTTAGCCTGGTGATGGGTATTAAAGAGGGCACGTATTGAATGGAGCACTGGGTGTTATATGCAAACAATCATGGAACACTACATCAAAAACTAATGATGTAATGTATGGTGATTAACATAATAAAAAAAAGTAAAAAAAAAATTATACTCTTACCAGTAGTGTATGAGATGTATTATTTCTCTAAATTCTTGTCACCATAACCAATTTGTTTTTTAAACTTTGTCATTTTGGTAGGTAGAAAATGCTATCTTTTTTAACGTGTATTTTCATTATAAGTAAACATGTAGTATTTTATATTTCTTGATCATATATATTTCTTCCTTGATAATTTAGCAGTGTGTGTCCTTTCTCCTTTTCCCATTTGATAATCTGTTTTTCTAGCACTGAATTCTCTAGGGGTTAGATCCTTTTAATTTTATTTGTTTGTTTCAAGTTTTTATTTAAATTCTAGTTAGTTAACATATAGTGTAGTATTGGTTTCAGGAGTAGAATTTAGTGATTCATCACTTACATGTAACACCCAGTAGTCATCACAACAAGATCCTTTTTAGATTCTATTAAATAGCATTGTGCTGTTCAGACCTTATGGAGATGTTTCTCACAGCTTTTTTTTTTCTAATTTGGATTCTTGATAAATACGGGATTATAATATTAAAATATTATCCACTAAAAATATTTCTGCAATTATAGTTTTTGGCAATCTAACCTTACATGTTTTTTAAAAAATTAGAAAATCTGAAGAAATTGAAAACTAGACACTTGAAGACTGAAATAAAAGAAAGTAATGTGGCTCAAATATTTGCCCCTGGAATATGACTCTCAAATGAATTAATGGACCAGGGAAACACAGGTATGGTATTTCACGGGACATTTTATCAGACTGATTGTATGTATTAAAGATGAGTGGTTTTTCAGGTTGTCTCCCTAGAACCCTTTGTTTCTTTGTAGGTGCCACACACACAGTGGTAGGTGAGAAGAGAAAACACTAGGCAGGGGGTACCAGGTCCCCTTTACCTGTATATGCCATAACTGTTGTGCTTCTCACTGGTCACTTTATAGAGCTGTATTTTTGTAATGAGTCCTTTTTTAAAAAGAGAATTTATCTGGTAATTAAGATTTACTGCTCCAGAAAGTTTTCATATCTTTATGTGAAATTATCTTGTTATATCAGGTTTTACTATAAATCACCACAAAACCTTTCAAGAACTAGGAAGAGATTCAGTTCTAAAATAAAATGGATTTTATTTTTTATTTTTTTTTAAGATTTAATTTATTTACTTGACAGAGAGAGAGAGAGAGATCACAAGTAGGCAGACAGGCAGGCAGAGGGAGAGGGAGAAGCAGGCTACCTGCTGAGCATGGAGCCCGATACGGGGCTCGATCCCAGGACGGTGGGATCATGACCTGAGCTGAAGGCAGACACTTTACCGGCTGAGCCAGCCAGGTGCCCCTAAAATAAAATGGAATTCAATCAGCATAATAAGAGATAGCATTCATATATGTTTCCTAAGCTATATCAGATTATTCAGGTATAGATGATATAGCAGTATCTGGACATTACCCATGTAACAATTAACTTTTAGCATAGTTTATATATACCAAATATTTGAATCAAGCATAAGTACATAGATATTAAATTTTAAGTTCTAGGTGTTACTTGTTTCAGGGATATTGTTTCATTGTTATTATGTCTTATTGTTTGGAGTTGAGAAAATTACATATTTCAACAGAATTGAGAGTAGGATTAATTCAATTGTTACTATACCACTAAAAATTTCTTATTAAAGAAGTGTTCATTACCTCTGAAACAAATGTTAGATCCAATAAAGCCTAAAATAAAAGATGCCAAATAAATTTACTCCAAGGTACTATAATTAAGCAGTGTCATTAGCTTCTTTCTTATTTCTTAATAGTCCTTTTGGCCATAATGAAGAATTTCTGTCACTCATCCCAGTATGAGTTTTAATCATATTTTGAAGGAAATAGAAGAATCAGGTGAAAAGTGTACAGCCTGAATGTATGACCATTATTTACAAAATGTTGAGATAATTAAGGTGCAGTTATCATTAGCATGGTTTTTACTCATTCAACGAACATTTATGGAATTTTGTTCTAGGATAAGATGTCAGATATTATTAAAGTGTTAATTGGGGGAAAAGTGGAATGAATGGCTAGATATAAGTAAATACTCCCAAATTTTCTTACAGGGACTCCTTTTTAGACAGTGCAAGATCCTCAAGACAGATGATAATGAAAATTATCATAATAATATTTGTCATTTGTAGACATACTTAATAGACTTAGGTTGATTTGCTGGATTATATCATTTGTCAGTGTGAAACTATAGAAATAAATATCTTTATTTAGAGATGAGGAAACCTAGGTACAAAAAAGTTAATCTTGCCATGATCAAAGTGCTATTAAGTGACAAAAACAAAACACAACCCAGGGTATCATCTTCAGAGTCTATTCTGTGAACCATTACAGAATGGACAGTATTGATTGAAAATAACAATATCTGACAGTGAATGAATCTCATTTACACAGAGATTTGTGTCACATTATGACTGTAGACATTTGAAGGCAAATTGCCCCAAAGAATTTGAACTGTTGTCATTACATATGGACATGAATGTTCTAATTCCAATGAAAATTAGTAATAGATCTCTGCTCTAGAGCAAAAATCAGAGCAAAATATACAAAAAACAAAACTGAAGCTGGGTTGAGCATTTATCAGTTAAATTTTCTTTGCAGTTATATTGCAGATATACTTTTCTGATAGCAACTTCATGGGTACTAAAGCCTAATGATAAAGTGAAACTTACAGATCTAAGTGCTCTGGTGAGTAGAATTATTGAGTGTTTACTCTGTGCCAGATACTTTGTTGGAAAACACCAACATAATATGCCAAGAAGACTCCAGGAATATATTGTTTAGTGGTGTGAATTAGGCCTATTAGGAGCAAATTGAAGTTTGCTAACTCCTGATGTGGCCGAAACATTTACTGCTCACAAAAGAGCCATATGCTTTAGAATATTTCCCAGTCCCCTTACAGGTCTATCAGGCTTGGTTCTGGCCTACAAGCTATTCACATGTATTATCTCTGCATCAAAGTATGTAAGACCACGTATATAATCCTCCACATCTCTTTTCCCCTGCTGTGGTATTTTGGAGAAACATGTTGAGGTGACTAATTCACAAAATCACTTGCTAAGTGGAGAGCCAACCATCTTGTATCAGAATTTGTAGGAATAAGAAATAAACTTTTGTTAAGGTTTAAGATATAGAGCTTAACCCATTGTGACTGCATCATCTAGTCCATCATGGATAATACACATGGCTCTTCTTTTTTTGCAAAGACTATTGCTAAATGAACTCTTCCAAGCTTATCAACAGTTAGTTAATAATGATGCTCCTGATGCACAAAGGAATAGCTGAATGTCTTCAAATAGGATGTTTTGCCACTCCAGGAATTTCCTGTGTTTCCTTGAGATTTTGTTCGGGAGGTTTCCATGTGTGGTACCACATTGTGAAATTCCTAATCAGGGGGTCAAGAGGATCAATTTACAGAGATATTTCAGATCCTACATCATTTTGACAGATAGATATGTAATTTGGTACCTATTTGCAAGGAGGTGGGGAATGAGAGAAAAATTTAGGTAGCATCCTCTAGATCAGTGCTATTCAAGAGAAATACAATGCAAGTCACATATGTAATTTTATTTTTTTTACATATGTAATTTTAAATGTTCTAGTAGCTACATTTAAAAAGTAGAAAGAAAATTAACTTCAGTAACATACTTTTAGTCCAGTGTATCCAACAATTATTTTAATTGCAAACAGTTATTAATTTCACATGAAGTCTTTGAAATCATGTGAATTAATCTCACGTGAAGTCTTTTAATCTTAAAGCACATCTTAATTTGGATGAGTTACATTTCAGATGCTCAACAGCCACATGATGATGTATTCAACACTGCAGCTGTAGATGCATTTTAAATTTATTCCACTTTTTGTTAGGCATCTTATTAGGTACACTCACAACCTTGTCATATTTGTTCATTATAATATTCTTTTGCATTAGTAAATAAATGAATGCACTCACAGAGTTAGAAAGTGACAGAACTAAGGTTCAAAGCAGCCCTCCCTCCTGCCTCTGGAGATAGAGCAGTGCGCAGGGCGAGTAGAGTACCATTGGGAGTCCTGTGTAATCCAAGCAACAAGGGCGAGAGCCCCAGTTAAAGTAATGGCATTGGTGATGTAGAGAAGGATGGAGTTAATGAATATTCAAGTAGAATTGGGACTACTCTACTTGATGATTGATTGCATATTGGGGAGGGGTAGAGAGGGAGGTGCTTGTTGGGGGTGGGTTCTTCTAACTTAAACAACCAATTTGTCAGATGCTGTTTAGAGAGGGACTGACATGAGCCTTTTAATCTGAAGTAGGATTTAGCAATTTTTGATCACTGAAATTGCCTGTACAGTGCAAGGATTACCCACTTTTTTTTTGTTTTAACCATGTCTATATTACGTTTGGTCACAAATGCCAGAAGATAATGGCATCTGCTAACTATTTTTTTTAAAAATGAGTCTACATAAGGAACTACACATGGATTGGCGAGTCTTTAACATTATTATAGAAAGAGGAACACCAACAGCTAATTCAACAACCTCAGATATACAGAGTGTAACATTTACTAGCTTTTGTGTGCTTCTTTATGTCTTTTAAAAAGATATTCAGCTTTGTCACCACACATAAAACAGTGGAGATTTTTACAGAGTTTTCTAATTATGTGTTTATCTTTGGGCCTGAAAGAACGATTCCAAGTGTTGCTACCTGGGCATTTGTCTTGGCAAAGTCTATCAGATGATGATATGTCACATACTTTGGAAAATCTGATCTTAAAAATGCAAAGGGACTCAGCTTTTTACTCTGATCCAATCATATTTTCACTTAAACAGTATAGGATACAAGATTTGACTAAGAACAAAACTTGTAGGTATCCGGGCATTACATAAGCTATTGACAGGTAATGCTGGTCCACAGATGAGAACTGTTATGAAACAAAATGTAACAATTATCCTGAAAACTCATAATTGTGCCATTTTTATTTCTCTGTATTTACTACATCATGGAAATATTAAAGTTGTTTTCAATAAGTAGAGGTGTTACTATATTTGATTATGGGTGAAATTTATTTAAATTGACTTTGATATGTCTTCATAGAAACATTAACCTCACTGCACCCAGCACACATAATCATAATCAGATCACTACAGATGCTCTAAATTAGAGGAAAGAACTGTCAGGTTTCCCATTACTGTGTAGCCTACTTTCAAGATCAGTAGTAAGTTTTACTGTATTTTATCATAAAGTATTCCAAGATTGTTTTGACTTTTTTAGTCATAGCTCTGTGTCCCTATTCATGATTTATCCCTCAAGAGTTCGTCATTAGAAACATGGAGTTGGACCAAGGTGGTTCCTGCCTCTCTGAGATTATTAGGCAAGAATCATGCAAAAGAATAGGTCAAGTAGGAGGAAAGAATCTTCTGAGGTCACTCTGTGTTGAAGAAGTTGCATCTACTATTTATACATTCTTGCCTAATACAGAGAAAGCTTCACTTTGATCACACGTCTCCTTAGTTGGTGACAATTGTTAGCTGATGGTATGAGTAAATGCCTTATGCTGGGCCCTTGGGCTCAGAACTGATACTCCTTTTGAGTTCTGGTTAGTTTTTGATTCTGTTGGATTCCCTTGTACTTTGAAGTGCTCAAAAATGCAGTTGGCCCAATAGGTTTCTTTTTTTTTTCTTTTTTCTCAGCCACTGAAAGCTTTTGAAAACCAGTTTATTCTCTTCCCATATACTGTTACCCCAACTTAGCAGGATTCATTCTCTAAAAATAAATAAAATTTAGAAAAACAATTGACTACAATGAGTTTCAGATTACAGATTTGTAAGAAGGCAGTGATTCAGAATTTCAGACACTCAGTAGCTTGCACATGTCCAAGCATTGACCCCATCTTTACCTAACTTTCACATTATGCTTATGTGATTACTTGAAACTTTCTCAGAACAGTATTTTGTTAGTATTTCTTTTATCAAAAATATGTATGTCCATTTAAACATAAACCTATGTGATTACTTATTTTTTTAAAATTCCAGTTAAACTAAAACATGTACCTGGGATCTTTTTACCATTATTATAAGTGAATGTGGCTTATGACTTACATATTTGTATTATCAAATATAGAACTGTTTTTCATATATTTCAGCTTGTCTTATTTCTTTATCTTTTCATCTACTAAACCTTCTTCTGGTTTTCCCTTGGCCTATTTTGTGCTTCTATCATCATTTAAATTCCTTAGTCAAGTGAGACATAAGCAGATAGTTGTCATTTAATCATTTTCATTGTCATTTTGATCCATTTTCATGTGGCCATTTCCTTGTATAAAAATACTCTATATTCTCAAAATCCTTTATAAATCTGAGTTTATCGAGGTACTAATATTAAATCCTTAAAATATTTTATTATAAGAGAGCATGTGTTTCACCTTAACTTTCTATTTTGTTTGGTACACAAGCACATTTTTCCTTTATTCCTACAAACAGAAGTGTTGATATCAAAGGCAGCTGGTGTTTCTTTGCTGAGTCAATCATATAAAACTAGAATGTGACATTAAATATTTTGGGAGAGCTATACCAACCCAGCTAAAACACAGAGATTTTTTAGTGATTCAAATCATAAACCCAAGCTCAAAATGAAAGAACCACCTTAAGAATAAAACATGCTACAAATTGATGAGGCATGAAAAATAAAAACACATAAGAATAACCTACCATAGTGCCAAAATTACATTAGTCATGTTAAACCCTTAAAGTTGGAAAATTTAAAACAGAAGACTAAGGTTTTACCTATAATTCCTGTGTTTAGTTTCGATTGAATGTTTTTTCTCTGAGATTTATGAACTTGTTCGAAATTCAGTCCACTTAAAAGTGTAACGTTGCTTTTTATGACATGGGAGAAATAAATGGTTTATTTCCCTTAAACTGTGGATAGAAATTTAATGCTTATGAATTTGATGGTATAAAATATATAATGTAATATATAGCATTTTATTATGGAACTGTCTTGCATTAGTTTGCCTATACTTCTTACAGGTAGATACATAAGGGGGGCAATTTGAGATGCATACATTTATCAACAAAAGGAATATAGAAGGTGAATGCAAATGAGAATGTAGAAACTGAATGTAATTATTTCCCATGTTCATTGTAAGGAAACTTGAAAATTCTGGTTTTAAAACAGGTGGACAAAAGGAAGTTCATTTAGAAGTTTTTGAAACTTGAGAAGGTAGTCAGTGTCTCTTAATTTTAGCACTCACTACATACACACCAAAGGATAATTAGAATTTTGTAAAATGTATGTGTTAAGGAATTGGAGTAATGAAAGATTGCATATATTTTGAACTTTTAATTAAATTTTATAAATTTAATCAGTCATAATCTATATTCCATGCTAGTTTTCTGAACATTATTTACTATATGATACTTGAAGAAAATCACCAATTTCTGAAAGAAATCATAAGACTATGTAGGAAGAGACAGAAATTAGGAGAACAGTATATTGGGTATTTACACTTTTTTGAAGTAATGTTTAAATATTCATTTAGTAATGTAGAAACAACAAATTTTATTGTGAAAGCATCAATTAATGTTAGATAAAAATAGCAACTTATTTTAAAAATCAGTAAAAGTATATAGAATCACCAAATAACATGCATTAGCCATAGCAGAATTGCTCTTGAAATATTACAATGCATAATTCCTGGAGAAAGTCAGTTCCGTAGTTTTAAATATGGAGTGCATCATAAATCACATAAATTACCATTAGCTGTTTAGCATATTTTAATATATTTTCAAAATTTTTCAGAAGAATCAACTGAGGACATAACTTATTTCTTGGAAAAATGTAGCAGAAAGAATATTTTTTTGTGCAACAAAACTTTGAAAGACAAATTCCAATTTTGGCTTAATTTTCCATACTTAAATTCATATATCATGACTATATGCTACCAAGATAAATTTGTCTGGCAGATAAAATGCAAGGCAAAGTTTATAATTATCTCTAGCTAAAGATCATATTTAATTTTAAATATTTTTCCCATCATACCTCATGTCACAAATGTACAGAAGAATAGCAACTCTTAAAAGAAGCATTGTGATTCTTAAAATTTAAAGACATTTTTCAGATTGCTTAATTTAAGTTGTAGTCTCTGTAAAATAATCTTAATTAAAAAAATTTCTGCCTTTACTATTGAATATTGTTTTGTGCAGCAAGAGGAATAATAGATGTACACATTTACCAAATTTAATGAGCCTAGCACGTGCTTAAAATAATTTTGATTATGTTTTCTAGAAAAGACTGGCAGCTTACATTATTCATATATTCAAGCTCTTGTTATAATGCACTGCTTGGTATCAAAACCTTGCATGAAATATTGGTATTAATAGAATGTTCTTCAGGAAAATTCAAGTATATTATAAATATAGGATAAACACTATACTATTTATAGTTTAAAATGAAAGCTATAAAAATTCTATAATAAATTTTGTAATTTTTATCATGCTTCATAATATAATTAGCCATTAAGTGTAAAAAGGTATCTTTCAATATTGGGATATAGTTGTGGACACCAAAGTAGCTGTTATAGGAATGTTAGGACTTTTTCTTGGTATGACATTTAAAAATTTTTTCCTAAGGCCTAGAAAATAAAATTCAGTATTTTTTTCTTATTCCAAATATTCTAGGAAATGAAAATTTTGAAAAAAAAAAAACTTTATGGAATAATATATTTTTGGAAAATCAGAGAAAATAAAATATTTAATTCTGGAATGCATCAAGAGCATTTTTGTTTCTTCTTTGAATCACACTTTTTCAAATAACATTTTTCTTGTATTATGCTTTCTATTAGAAATCTAGACTTCATCCTTTTTACTGATATTGTGTATTTTGGGTCTTCAATTAAAAGACCTATTCTGCTAGCTTTGTTTTAATTGTGTGCTTTTCAAAGAGACTCCTTCTTTTTCTAATCTTTTCTGACTTTTCTTTCCCGGTCTTCTAGTCTCATAGTTCTAGAGGCAGACTGAGGCAGGTTGTAGAGAAATTTCTGGACATGTTGTTAACATCTGACACAGTAAGTGAGAAAAAACCAGCACAATCACTGGGCAGGTTCAAGGAGAATTGACAGCTCCTGGAGATGAAAAGTTTGTGTTTGCTAGTTGCTAGTTACCTGAAGCACACTGGTTAAATTCAAATCCATTCATTTCTCAGTTGCTTTGCTCCCTCTAAACCACTGTAATGCAAACCAAAAGGGGACCTTTATGGATGTTTTCTGTTGATCTGTGTAGATCGAGTGAGTGTATCTTTCATTAGCCTGGTCTGACATTTTCCACAATGCTTTTAGTAGACAGTATTATATTATGTAAATATTTCTGGTTACTGTTTATGGAGATGGTTGCCTAAATTTCTCTTTCGATAAAGCCTTTAATGCATTCACCCATAATCCCTATAGAGGAGCTACTCAAGTTTGGGAAGTTTTGTGTTGCTCTTTGTACTTCAACTTTTAATATCGGAACACATATTGAAACCATAAACACAATGAAAATTCAAAAAATATTCTGACTATATTAGAAGAATATACCCCCTCCTTTTTTTTTTTTTTTTTTTTTTTTTTTATCCTTAAAGAGCCAAGGGCGTGGGGAGTGGCGGAAGAAACATTCTTAAGATCTAAGCCCTGGACGCCATCCTGGGAGTGCTTAAAACCCTTAGAAACATGCAACCTGAAGAACACCCCCTTTCGAAGTCTAAAACAATATTAGATTCCCAAAACATACCGGCAAAGAAAGTCTTACCGTCAAACGCTTGCAGCAGGTTCCAGCTCAGACCCAGACTGAAAAGCTGAGCAGCTGGTGAACAAAAGTTTTAGCTTTTTTTTTTTTTAACGAAGTCTGCAAAACTAATTTCCCTCAAAATAGGGCTCAATTTCCGTTAAAGAAAGCAGCGCTTACAAATCTCAGAATTCCTGATCACCCCCACCCCATCCCACCTCTAAGCAATGGAAAACAATTCAAACTTTCACACGAATGTAAAGGTTTATTGAGAGGCCACTCTTCTGCAGTAGGGCTTAAAAAACAAGGGAGATAGGCTGAAACCTGAGGGATTGGTTGAGGGAAAGGTTCTGCCTTGGGGACACTTCTCAAAGATTAATCAATACTTTTTCCTAATTCAAACCAGATGGCTGGCCCGGTTTGCTGTCCTCATTAATCCCATTAACAACTTCAAAGACTTGGTCCCCATCCTCTGGACACGTGAGACAATGAAAATAACGGGGTTACACAGCTGGTGGCATGTTTGGGGTCCTGGGCTGGAATAGGTGAGCGCCCATCTTCTGATGCGACACGTCCCAGGCAGGACTTGACTGTTCCTGTAGCTAATTATGTGCCGCTTGCTTGCCTTGTGTAAACGACTCTGCCCTAGCAGACAGTGTCACCCCTCAAGCAAGTGGCAGTATTAAAGCCCAGCCGCCGCTCATACTGATTCACTGGTGGCAAGTTTTCTAACTCATTTTGTATGATGCAAGAGTGTAACCAGGGAGATCTGAAGCAGTACCCATGTTTAGTGAACTTTGGGGGATACTGAAGTGTAATATTTCCCAGTAAATGGAACCATGGCGGCAGGCGTGGGGGAGTGGGGAGGCAAAAGGGGTGCCATTAGCTGATTTATTTTTGAGCGGAAGAGAGGGTGGATTTCTGGAGGGAGATGAGGGGACATGGGTTGAGGTTCTGGAGGTTTGGAAAGACTGGAAATGTGCTTGCAATATACACATCACATGTGACCAGGACGATATCGCTTCGGGTTTTCCTGACCGAAAAGTTTTGCGTTGACAAATGGCTAGGAATTTGACGTGGACCAGGCGAGCAAGAGGAAGGACATTGTGCAAAGCAGGAAAGGTATATACGGAAAGCCAAAGAAGAAAGACCCCACCTGACACCGCAGGTGAGGATGCCCGCGTCTCTGGGCATCTGCAACTATCGCCGCCCCACGCTTTTCTCCCACCTACCCCACCAGGTCTGTCTCTTTTTGGCGCTGAGAATGGCCCTTTCCTACCCGTGGGGCACTTCCCAGAAACCTCGGATGCCAGGTCCAAGCCCATTAACAGCCCACAGGGAAAAAACAGCTGCAAAAAACTAGATGCGCCACTTAGCCCAGGGCACGAGTTGATACTGAGTTTGAAAAACTTGGCTGAGCGCGCGCCAAACTAGCTGATCTTTTTCCTTAATCCTTCTTCCTCTTTCGTGCTCCTCAAGAGCTAGGCGTAACCCTAGCTTTCCTGCAGGTGACAGTGCCCAAGTGGCACTGATAAGACAGCTTTCTTAAGAGAAGTGAGCGGGTCGGACACTGGGTGCAGAGTTGCGGCTGGCGTGCGCGGAGGAGCACCTTGGCGGACCGGGCCAGGAGAGGAGAGCCGCTGTCCGTTCCGGCTCGGGTTTAGGCGCCAGGCGCGCCGCTTGCCGCCTCGGCTGCTGGCAAGGGCGGGCGGGCGTGGACGCACTGCGTACGTCCAGCCCGAGATAGGAAGTGGAACTGGGAGCGCGTGGAGCAGACTGAGCGGGAGTTTTGGAGGGAGTTCGCATGTGGTCAGCTCCGGGCTCCTAAGCCAGCCCCCAGCTCACATTACACTCTGTTTATAACCTCTCAGAGCCGTTTCCCCCTGAAAGCAGTTCTCTGGGACCACCTTCTTTTGGCTTCAACCTCTCCTACTCTTGACATCTGAGTAGCTCGAAGGGAAGCTTCTCCAGGTCCGAGTGTTTATATGTAAAGGAGACTGGCCGCTAGGGCTCAGGACCGGGATTATCCGAGCTCTGCAGAAACGGCTGCTATTTGTTTGGGAGGGGGAAAACACACGATTTCCAGTGAAAAGTGACAGAGGGTGGTAGCGTTTGGAACCATCGTGAAGTCTTCTGCTTGGAACCCGAGACTTGCATGCTATGGAACACCCGCTCTTTGGCTGCCTGCGCAGCCCTCACGCCACCGCGCAAGGCTTGCACCCGTTTTCCCAGTCCTCTCTCGCCCTCCATGGAAGATCTGACCATATGTCCTACCCCGAGCTCTCCACTTCTTCCTCGTCTTGCATAATCGCGGGATACCCCAACGAGGAGGGCATGTTTGCCAGCCAGCATCACAGGGGGCACCACCATCACCACCATCATCACCACCACCACCACCAGCAGCAGCAGCACCAAGCTCTGCAAACCAACTGGCACCTTCCGCAGATGTCCTCCCCCCCCGAGTGCGGCTCGTCACAGCCTCTGCCTCCAGCCGGATTCGGGAGGGCCCCCGGAGCTGGGGAGCAGCCCGCCGGTCCTGTGTTCCAATTCTTCCACCTTGGGCTCCAGCACCCCGACCGGGGCCGCGTGCGCGCCAGGGGACTACGGCCGCCAGGCGCTGTCACCCGCGGAGGCAGAGAAGAGAAGTGGCGGCAAAAGGAAAAGCGATAGCTCAGGTAAGCGCGCACCGGGCATTGTCGGCGAAAGGGGGCGGGGAGATGACAGAGAAGATTCTCGCACTATAGTGAGGCAGCAGGGATAAGGTATGTCTTGCCCTCTCTGGCTCCCCGCCGGCAAATTCGGTGGGGCTGCTTTGGTCCTGTTATTTGGGGGCACGTGTTTCTCCAAGGGCAGCACTGCAGTCAACAGCGCTAAGCTCTCCGAGGTTCAAACTAGTTTACCAGAGGGTTAAGAAAAAAGGGCAAGTGACAGTATGTGAAATCGATTGCGAAGCGTGACCTTCCATCTGAGCGGTGAGGAGGGGAGTGCAGCCTGGGATGCAGCGTCCGCTGGGCGTGCGTGCGGGTGCTGCTCCTTGACTTTTCACTTGCAAGTTCCCGACTCCGAGTGGCTCGATTTTTCCCATCGTTAACTGGGTTTCCAAATTATTGCACAATATTTGGAACTTGCAGTGGAACTTGGCAGAACGTATGAGAAAAAAAAAGTTTTAGGTTGTCGTTTTTTTTTTTCTTCCTTTTTCTGATTTCAGAGTTCTTTAAATAGCACCGTATTCCAAATGGTAAAAATTTCCCTTTCTTGGGGAAGAAGACAATCTAGGAATTCAGAGGATTTTAAGGAATGTATCAAAGAATGGTAAATAAATACATGTTCAGACTCTTGAAGAAAAACGATTTTTAGAAATAGTTGTATTTGTGTGGTGCTAATCTAAATAGATAATCTGAGTTTCAAAAGTGGAAAGTAAAATCTCCTTCGGTTCAGTATTATTAGAGGCAAGTATTTGGAAACAAACAGCAGCCCGGAGTAGTGCTGGTTCTCTACGTGCTTGAGGCTAGTATGCGAGGGTGTGCGCAGGAGGCGCTGATCTACGTGGGGATAACTTGAGTAGCCACGCAAAAGGGAACCTTATAAAACGCAGATGCTTGAAAGTCCAGACAGCCAAGTAAACTGTAGCAATCCTGAGAAACTAGTTTTTCGGGCAGCTCCTTAAAGCCGTTAACAATCTGTATCATCATTAAATTGTTAAAAGATACTTTACAATTAAGGGAGTTGTGCATTTGTTTTCTGTAGCTCTAGCGTATCCTGCGTTCCATCTTTTTGGAAAGTGTCATTTTTTAAATATAGTATTTACGTATTTTTCTTTCTTTGCGGAATTGGTTTAACACTCCTAGAACGTAATTACAGATATTGATGTGAAGGATTGGAAAGTGTTTGTTTTTCACAATGCTTTAGGTAAGATCCCACGTAAATGGCAATGATTGAGCCGCATATTTCATGTTCCTTTGCAGCGATGGTATCAGTTGTTCTTCAGCGTTAGTATGAGGTGGATTCTTCTATCACACACTTAAAATCTAACTTTTACTTTCCAAGGTCAGGGGTGAACTTTTAATGCTCCATCACAAATTAGTTTATATCTAAGAAAGTTACCAGCAGTATCATTCATTTTTAATGGTTTTTACTAACAATACATGAAACTCTCTTAAGACAGAGTTGAAAGGTTAACCATAGCAAGAAGGTTTCCATCTTAATTTCTTTAAAAAAAAGTCACTTAAATGCAGTGTTCATTTCCTGGTTCAGCATTTGGTATCAATGTAACTTTTTTGGAAGCAGATCCCAATTCAGGTTGGTCACTCCAATTTTTGCAATTAACAGAGGCTCTTACTGTTCATTTTACTTTCTGCAGTGAAAAACCTGTGATAGACTGTTCCTTTTGCTTCTGAACTGAATCAATGCACCTAAGCTTCGTAGGGTAAACTGAATTTTCATTTAAGCACATTTTATTTTGGTTAGGGGGAAACAAAAAAAGTGGGATCCAAGAACTGCTTCCCTTAAATTATTTTGATAACAAGTTTCTTAAGAAAACTGGTAATACTAATAGTGCTATCCTCTTTTGGTGGGAAATAACCATATAACGAAATAAGTTTATATTGACATGTTGAAACTAATTAGAATACTGGAAAAACAAACACAAAAATTTGCATCAGCTACATAAAGTCTTAATCAATTAGATCTTGAGTGGGAAATACAATTAGCCATCATCAAGGATAAAATCACTGGGGAGTTAGAATGAGCGTTTTCTATTCATGATGGGATATTTTGAAAGAACTTTTTGACTAACTAAAAGGAAATATCATGATGGATTCCAGTTAAATATATGTGTACTCATAAATTTAATTTGTCAATTTCACTATTTGAGTTAATATATGTTAGATCTTTAGATAGATTTAGATTCAAGATATCTTTCTCCTGGGATATTTCAGTTGGTCTTCCACACTTATGTTTATTTCATTTCATAGTATTATAAGGGCATCCTGATCTAGCGGGAACTAAAGCAATGTAGAAAATCATATAATTGCTTACTGCACAATTTTAATATTTCAATATTTCAAAAAATTAGATTAATTTCTGAACTCTCAAAAGTTTAAAATTGTATTAGATGAAAGTTATATCATGCTTAGTAGAGTTTACTTATATTTTGTTAGGAAGTTTATAATTACTATGTATTTATAATCGAAAATAAATATAGTACACAAATCCAGGACAAAGTCAGAACCAAAATTCTTTATCCTTGCATATAATACCCAGATTGTCTGTGTATGTATATGTGTGCATGACCCTGTGAAATTCAAATAGAATTTTAAGCAACAGAAAATACTGAAAAATGACCCAAATTTTTATCCATCGTAGTGATGCTAAAGCTACAATGTGTAACATTTTCCAGTATGCCTTTACATGTATTTCTCCTCCCAAACACACATATATGCAAACTCAAGAAGCTTAAGGGTCTAGAAACAAATATTTACGGACTTTGGGCTTCCATTATAGTTTATTGACAATTGAAAATAGCCAAGTTTAATGGAAAAGCACACTGTTATTTTTATATGTGTTAAACCTTTTTGCAACTTTGAACCTGCTATGCTTTCCAGCATTATTAGCAAAGCCAGCATCTGCGATGTCTTCAAAGGAACTCTTAAAAATCAAAACTTTACAACTGCACTTAAAACCATCTATACAAAGCAGGTGATTCTGAAAAAAAAGTCTGTAAATAGTGTGAATTACTTGGCTTCAATTACATTTGATTGTTCTTCAAGCAATGTAGTAATAGGTATAAACTGTCCAGATTTAGCTAAAATAACCAAAACAGATTAGTCAATCTAACTTTAGTTTTTATGCAGGTAAAATACAGTTATAAACATGTAAATATTTCTTATTCATATTAGTTGAATGAATGTAAGTATACATTTTATAAAAAAATCAAAATTATATTAAAAAGGAAGGAAATGATTTGGGAATGTGGATTTTACAAGGTTTTGAATAATATTAGATTCTTGTAAAATTACAAATATTTATAGCTACAATATCATAAAATATCTGTTGTCAAATTATATCTGTCTATATGCTTGGCTATGCAGAATAACAAGCAAGTATTACCTTAATAAGCTGGAACTTAAATACAGAGGAATGTCTTCTCCACCCTAACTCTGGTATTATAGTGTAATTTTTTCTAGATATTTCAATCATCATGTTTTCTGAAAGGAAAAAAATACTTTATTATTCATCTCTGTGTTACTGGATTATGACTTTTCAGCATTTGCTTTAGAATTTAAAAAAAGAGTCTATTGGATCTTGATAATTATAGAGCAATACTAAACAAATTAAATGTCTCAAATCTAAGGAATAAAAGAAAAATGTCATTTAAGTCTTTTTCTTGGAGTGGTAGATTAATTTTAGGTGTGAACATTTTTAAATGGTGACCTGACATAAAAAAATTCTAAGTACCATTGACCTACATGAGTGTTTTCAAATGATTACACTCAAAGAAGTCAAGAGCAGCAGTCCCTTTAGAATTAAGGTGCTTTATTGTTGAAAGTTAGCAATGAATGGAAGGAAGAATGCAAATAAAAATAGAAATGGTTTCAAGATCTTTGTAAATATCTTTATTTATAGTTCCTTTGAAAAGGAAAAGCATTAAATGCAAGGCATGGCACTGCTAAAACTTTCATTTTGGTGGAAAACCCAGTAATGAATATTTAAAATTTTAATCTTTATTTATAGTAGCTATCAATGGAAACCATTATGTTGGCACCCTGTAAGCTGATTTCTACTAATAAACTAAAAAAACATTTTAAGTATTACCCTGTTTTCCCTCTGTGTGATGTGAAACATCGACCCTTCATTACAACAGTGGTATTTATAATAACATAATGTTTATTATAAGACCTCTAAGAAATTAATTTTAAACAAAAATGAAATGACAAATGTGGATAAACTTTTTCATCAGATTCAGGGAAATTTGGGAGACTAATTCCATATTTAATAGAAAAATTAACTTTTTTTCATTTGAGAAATAACTTGTCCATGACTAATAGCTGAATAATGTAAAAATTTACCACATATAAATCTATTTCATATACCTGGCCTGGTAATGGTGCCAATTTTATTCATTTCCTATAGTAAGATATATATATATATGCTGGGCAGTTTTATTAACTATATTAAAAATGGCAGCCAGAAACAAAGATGTGAGGGCTTTTTAGATTTTCATTTCAAATGGGAAAGACCAATATAATACAATAATATATTTTCATTTTTAGGACTTGTTCACTTAAGTAGTTTATAAAATTTCAGATCATGTCTCTTTTCTAAGCATTGCTATAATGATTATGAACATCTATAAATGATACATGCTAAGGATAGGAAATTATTAGAAAACAAAATATATTCAGGAATTCCTTAATATTTGTTGAGTTAATAGTTATAGATGGTTTATCTCTCTCAAATTTTCTATATTTTTGCTATAATGTTTTTTATAATAATAAAACATTTTCTGGGAAAATATATTAGCACATGAAGTGAGACTATCAGGAGTAGCATTTTTTCCACCTTGATTGAAATCATAAAATAAGAAGGATTAATTCTTGAGTGGCCAGTTAAATTACATTTCCTGCGTTATGGTACTGGTGACTGATTCTAGTGGTTAAAATAAAAAGAAAATTAAAAAAAGATGAAATACAAACCAAGACCAAAGTTCACAAATTAGAAATTGAGGTAGGTATGATGTATTTCCTATTTAATGTATTTAAGCAATAAAACACATTTTATTGTCACAGCTTATTTTTCTGGATTATGTGTTTTAGTCATTAATATGGCTTAGTTATCAATGACAAGCCTTCTTTCTGTAAAGAAAATGAAGCACTAACAACTTTCCTATTTTTGTTATGATGCTCTTATGATTATTTGTTGGAATAGCTGTATTAAACTGAAACCTCTAAGTAGGGATGGAGGAACACAGTCAAGAAAAGTTACTTGTAGCACTCTGCGTGACTCCTAAATCATAGTCATCGGTGAGGTTCAAAATCCAACTGGAGAAAATCTTGCAGAATATTTTATTGCTCTCATGGAATAAAACTTAAAATGGTAAAGGTCATTTAGGTCTCAGCCTTTAATTTGCCATTATCTATGTTGAAGCAGAATTAATTTAAATCTAATGTCCTTTTCTTTGATGGTTTTCCATTTACATTATAAAACTGTAGGGAATTTATTATTCCTTTAAGTAAGTTGTGTTAGATAGTATTTTAAGATACAAAATAACCAGTAATATATCTATTGATCCATCTGTATAAATTTCAGACATAGTTTTTATATTTCAGAGTAAGCATTTCTATTTGAAACCTTTTGACATTTATTACTAAATTAACAGAAAGTTACTTAGTAAGAGTATACATTCATATGTGGTTGAGTGGGTCAATTATTAATTTTCCCTGTATTTGGAATTTTAAATATGCAATAAAAAAGTTTCCAACTATTCACGAAACTTTCATTTATATGTGACATTTTCCACAGCAATATAATACTTCTGAATTTACATGTTACTCTCTGTAAATTTTGTACAGTGTATTGGAATTCTGGTTTTCATAGGGTTCTAAAAATATTTTATGATATGTTTTTTGATCTCTTACATGTGCATATGAACAAGACTCATCAGGTTAAAATCTGTACTATATGCACACATTCTTGGAAAGAGTTTGTGTGAAAGAGAGGAAAATGCTTTCAGAAATAATCAGTTCTCTCTATACTATATAGATTTAAAAATGAACAAATTGGATCTTTAACCTACATGATATTATTGCTATGCTTCTTTAAAAAGTTAGTATTTCCTAAAAGTTTAATGATTCTAAAATACTTGTGTATTTTGGTGACTCAATTCTTACATCCTTGGAGTTTTCCTTTTACTGTAAATATAACAAGTTTACAAGGTAGTAAGTCATAGTGGTAAAAACATTAGGGTTTTTTTTAAAGATTTAAATTAAAAAATTATTGCTCTTCAAAATTTCATAGAATCCACTCATATTCGAATATTTCAAATGTATTTAAATGTTCTCTTTGCTTTCATAAGTTTTCTAAGATGTTTCAGGTATGTTTCTTGAATTTTGGATAAACTAGATTGGCTGAAATTATGAATATGAAGAGTTTATTCTTCATAGTTTTCAGTTCCTACTGCATTTTAGTAGAAAGGTTAGTGGTGAGAAGAAAACAGGGAAGGAGCTAAATTAACTAGGACATGGCAGCTATTCTTAAAGCACGCTCTAAAATAATCTGTTTATATAAAGATACACACGGATACACATATGCAATAATAGAATTCCAAACTTAATCTCTTGATAAAAGATCATCGGAAGTAGACCATTCACATTAGAGACCTCAGTATGACGTTACATGTTCTGGTGAGAAAATAAAATATTAGGTTTGAAGCATATACAGCTGTGTGGAGAGTCCACCAGGCTGAGGCTGGTAATCAATGATAGTCATTAAAGTCAAATCTGCCAACTCCCTGCAGTTTTTGTTTTCTTTTGTTTTTCTCTTCCTCTCGCTCATTATTCTCCACACACTTTGAGAGATCCCATAATGCTCTAAGAGAAGAAAAACCCTCAGGTATCTTACATGACTATAGGCAAGAAAATGATTAAGATGAAGTCATCTCTCTCTCAGGCTCTGGGGAAACGTAGAGGAGGGTCCAGCTTAGGTGGGTGGATGCCAGTAGAATTTCAAAGGCCTTGAATTTTGCTCTTTGAAAATGTAGCCTTAAAGCTTTGCCAGAAATGACACCCAAACAAAAACTTATTTTTGCAAAGTGATAGTTATTTGCAAATGTAGTGGTGAGATGTATTCAGTGTCCGTAGAGGCGGCTTCTTCTATTGTCTAGGCTGCATAGTAAACTTGTAGGTGATCATTCTTAGCATCCTGAAAAACTAGCAGACTAAACTGAAGTGTATTCTTGTTAGTCAAAAAAGAAAACAGTACAATGGGCAATGACTCTTAACAAATGAACAGTGAACACCAAGCAAATTTCACAAATGACTGGTTTTATTTTGGGAGCTAAAACATGAAGTTCAGGAAAATAGAACTGTGTCATCAGAAACTTAGTGGGAACTAAACAGATAAAATGTAGTTTTGATTTTGTAGGACACCAATACTTTAGCAAATGGCTTTCACATTTTAAGAACCATGTGAAGAGGACTCTACGGTTAACTGGGTAGATTGAAATTAAGTGACATCTCTCCTTATTTAATATTTTTCAAATGTAAAATGAGCTCTCAGTGTGTTTACTGCCCTTAACAATTAAAATCTGTCCAACTACAGGCTACGTTTACTTTGGGATTTTTTTTTTAAATTTGAAATACAAACAGATCTGGGTGCGTTAAACTAGACAGCATCTAGAAGTAAACTTTTGAGACAGATTGAAATGACAGGAAAGCCTGTGGCTAGGCATTCAGATCTAGGGTCCTGCTGCTGCCCACATTTCCAGGATTATCATCTTTTGGATGCCCACCTTCAGAATGCAGGGAATTACATATATCTTTTCTTCTAGAACTGTTCTTTGCTCTTGGAAGTTGGCCTTTACCAAATTTATTCTTGTACACTCAGATATTTGGGAAAATAAAAAGTAACAGAGACACTGTGTGTGTGTAATTGGCTTACTTAGCCATTAGTTGATAAATCCTGAAGGATCTACCTTATTTCTTAGTCATCCTATCAGACAAGGAAATAGGTGTCACACTCAAAAGGATAACTGAAGATAGAGTTTGATGATGACTGTTTGATGGTGAGCAGTATGTAGGGGAGTAACAGGAAATGGTCAATCATCCAGGGTCGGCCCACATTTGGAAAACATTAGGTCCTCTAAACCTGAGGTGGCAAATAAAGGGAGCTATTACAAGAATCCAGAATCTAACGAGAGCAGCAGGACAGAAGCCTTCTGGCAAAGTGGGGACCTCAGGTGGAGGATTGCAGCTGATATCAAATATCATCCAGTAAACTATCTCCATGCCTTCCAATCTCCTTTTGTTTCCTCCCATTGGCCAAATATAATCAGAAGACAGTGAAGAGACCACACTAGTCTTGGTAGTTAAAGCCGTGGAAGTCATAAAAGGAATGCAGGCTACAGGGGAGAAATGTCAGTAGTAAATCCAGGAGAACCCAAGGTCTTGCTTTGTCTCTTGCTAGCTGTTATTCAAATTCCCTGTTAGTTTCCTAAACATCAAAGCAAGTTAATAAGCATAAAGCACTTAGAACAACATCTGGGTCAGTAAGTGTTGCTATTTTTATCATATATCAGTGTAGGTGCAATTATGTCATGGGTGTGCCCCATCTGAAAACAATCTCTGTCTTATGTTGCCTATTTATTTGTATTTTACTACTAATATTGCTATAGGAAATGTTGCTTGCCTAAAAGATTGCTGAAGATTTAAAATATTCTGCCACTGTCGCTAGTATTGTAAATCTCATGTCATTTTCCTGAAATGTAGAGTGAGTTAGAGACCAAGTTGTATAAGAGACTCAAGTTTCTTTCACTTAATCACCCTTAAGATTCCCATCCCTTCCGTAGCCTCTTTCGCTTGGGCATCTCCTAACCTCCTTTTTCAGGTGTCTCCTGCCACTTTTCCATCAAACACTTCCTTTCAAGAAGAACATACAGAGGAGCATTTAGTCAAAAGGGAGCAGAACTTAAACCAAAGGGATTTGAATATTATAGTGAAATTTCAGGTCTCTGTTTTCAGCTATTAACTAGGAGAATATATGTATGACATTTTTTCTGCCATGTTTTGAAGTTTATTGCAGAACGAATTTACATATTGTAGCTCCTTGTTATTTTTTGTGGTTTCATTTGGAGACCTTTAGGAATGGTAAATATGCAGATACCACTAAAAGCTAAGAATGTATTATATCCCTCATAAAATGCATAGAAACAGTTTTACTTGATACTTTTGTTTTTCATAGGAAAAGACAATATTTTTACTTATTTGTCTATTTATTTATATTTAATAAATTTTTGATAATTACAGACTACTCGCCTTTACTTAGTAACCAGTCCTAGATGATTGGCTGATTTCGCTCTGGTAAGCTTAATCACCTCTCCTACACCCACAGTTCAATGTGAGGAATTCAGTCAAGTACTTTAGGGAATTTTTATTATATTTGATGATCTGAGGCAGTTGCTTTTGAATAAATAGTAGAATCAAATACTGTATTAAAATTCTAAATACCAGAGTTAATGCTTCAAAGTTCCTAGATTCAAAGCAATATAAATCCTTAAAATTAGAGAAGTTCAAATCACTAGTGATTGCTTCTCTGCTGGATAATGGAAGGGCTGGGAGGGAGTAGGGAGAGGGGTACAGGAAGAAGAACAGATGATTAAATGTTTCATACTACACTGCAATGACAAGAAAGGGCAATTATATAGTCTAGTTTATTATTCTTTGGTATCAAGGTAGGCTTGATTGGTCGATTTTCTTAATGAGTTGTGATCTTTAATGTTTAAATGGATCATTAGAATCTGAATTATCAAGACACTAGAAGACTCCCAAGGCATCACCCAGTGCAATGAATGTATTTCCTAGATGAGAGAGTGTGCCCAGAGAAATTAAGTAATGTCTGTCCATTCAGCCAAGTAGTGGAAGCTGAACTTCCATATCCTGACTTCAGCCTAGTGCCCTTAAAAGGAAAATCTCATAAAATATTTTGAAACCTTAAGTTTTTAGTCTTCCCAATAAAAATAAATTTCAGCATCATTTAAAATGTTGGCTACTGCTTTTGAGTGAATAAAATGGAATTTGACAAAGTGCTTCTCTTGGGTGTAAACTACCTCTCTCTAAATCTGGTTTTATGGTTACCTCAGTCACTTTTCATTCTTGTTTTACGAATATAAACACTGTTATACTTTCTTAGCTTCAGTTTTCTAATGACATGGTTCTTGTTATCAATTACAACTTTACCTGCATATTTTTGATACCTTCTACAATAAACCATAGCATTTTAAAGTTCAGTATTTGGTAATGTGCAGGTGGACTTTGCTGTATTATATCTATAAATAATAAATATTTAGGTAACAATCATACTTTGGATAGCCATTTGTGAATTGAAGAATCTGTTTTCTGTTTTAAAATTTTAAATTTAACTCATGAATTTTGCTAAGTTGAGCTTTACTTAAAAAGTGTTTGCTTTTTTATGTTCAAAGTAATGAATAGCCACAAGTAGACACCAAGCAACGCTCCCTTGTCTTAAGTCATTAACTTTATCTCCATTCTTAGAAAAGTATTGATCTTAGTTTTGATTTGAATGCAGTCTTCTTGCATAGAAGATACTCAGAAATATTAGTGGTTGGCCATTTAGCCTTGGCTAACGAGCTATACCTTTCTTGTATGGCGTCCTTTCCTGCTCACATCCATCTACCCCACAATCTGTAAACACCAGACCCATCTGCTCCTCCCCAATACATTGAATCATACAACCTCTGGATCACTCTAACACCAACCTTTCGTGATGATTCCAGATCCTTGGTTTTTACTGGACCCTTAAAACACAAAATTTAAACATCAAAAATACAGTTGGTTCATTCAAGAAATTTTCTTTTCCTTTTTATCTCTAAACACAACACCATTTCCAAAATAATAAAACGTGATCCCTCTTTTATGTAGTTAATTTTAATTTATATTCAGAATGCTTTCACATTAATGGTCTCAACTGATAATTTCTCCTTTTCTACTAGACTTATATTCAGGACTCAGCCATGCAGCCTCTTCCTACACAGCTTGGCCCAAATCCATTCTATTTCACATTCTTCTGTATTTTTTTTTTCTTATTTGTACTTTGTCTCTTGCACTTAATTTCATTTTCTTTCTTGGACTCCTGATATAGCTCTCTTCTGAGTATCTTTTTTTTTTTTTAAAGATTTTATTTATTTATTTGACAGAGAGAGACACAGCGAGAGAGGGAACACAAGCAGGGGGAGTGGGAGAGGGAGAAGCAGGCTCCCCGCAGAGCAGGGAACCCGATGCGGGACTCGATCCCAGGACCCTGGGATCATGACCTGAGCTGAAGGCAGTCGCTTAACCAACTGAGCCACCCAGGCGCCCCTGAGTATCTTTTTTAAATCTCTTTTCACCTTTCCCTAATGGAATCCTATATTCAGCATATAGTAATATTTTGATTCTCATTCCTCTTCTTAGAATTCTACATTAAACTGAAATTATTTCATACTTACAGTATGAATGTTTAATTATAGGCTTTGATGCATAAGGCCCATGGAGTGGCTAATACCTATCAATGATGTACTACTAGATTTTACTTGTAGTGTTTTTTGTGTGCACCCAAATTTTGTTTAATATCATATGTACATAACATATAATTAGATCTACTATAACATATAATAATATGTCTTATAATCTCATATATATTATATATAAAACCACATAGATAGATAATTAAAGTAGTGCTTTTCTGGCAAAGTGATCTTTTCATTTAGTCTTTGGAACACAATGCTTAGCATTTGTGTTAGTTTAAAACAGTGTTCTGATATTTCTTATATGGGTACCTAAATATATATCATCATAGCTGAATTCAAGAAGTTTTCCACAAGATTTTCTGTATCTCATATTTAGTCAAGATCTCCTCATGATATGCAACGTATTACTTACTGCCTAACTTCCTTTGGTAAGAATTTAGGGCTATATATTAATGGGCTTCCAGCTGAACTCTCCCAACACAATCATTACAGGCTTTATCGATGAGCTGGGTCAGTTTTGTTGTTATTGGTTTTTCTTTTATTTTAACCAATATTTCTTCATAAACTTATTTATGCCTACCCCCTTAAAAAAACCTTTTTATTTTGAGAAAACTGTAAATTCACATGCCATTGTAAGAAATAATATAGAGATCTCATATACCCTTCACCCAGTTTCCCCCAGTGGTAATATCTTGCGTAATTATAATACGCTAGCTTAACCAGAAAACTGATACTGATACATCCACTAATCTTACTCACATTTCACTAGTTTTACATGCACTTATGTCTGTGTATATTCATCTCTATGCTGCCTGCCAGGTTTATTTTGTATTTTGATTCCATAGCCTGTAATACCTTTTATCAATACATATTCATTATTTTCATTAAAAGCTGGCTTATGACACCTTCTCAGGTCACTACCACCTTACGCTAATCATTGCATTTTCCTTACCACATTAATGTCCAAATACTGTATAATAATAATACACTTAAATTTTGCCTTGAGGTTCTCTTTGCTGTTCCTATTTCATATATCTCCAGTCTTGAATTTGAATTGCATGCACTCCTAAGGAAAAGTCAGTGTCGTCTTTTTCTTTTCATGTGATATCCAGCATCAGTTTAGGTATGTAGAAGTGCTTAGTAAATCCTATTTGTGGCATAGAAAATGCTTCACTAATGATGAATGAATTATCTGTATTAGGGTTTTTTTTTTTAATTCTTGGTTCCAGGCTTTCAGTAGTAGGGCAAATTTGGAAGATTCTTGGGCAGTCCATGGGAGAGTTTAATGAATATACAACCTAAGTAATGATCTGTGCTTGTTTCTGATTGACTTTTATGGATGCTTTCTAAGGTCAAATACCAGTAAGTGTGTGGTATATAGTTACCACTTGTGAATAAATCAAGACAAAAATTAATATGCATTTATTAACAACTTTATCATAAATCAGTAAAAAGAAACCCCTACATTTTAAAAGTTAAAGTGTCTATATTTTCAACAGTTCAGTGATTGTTAAACCTAACTTCCTGTTAATTAAGGTATAGGAATGCCTCATTCCATTATTTTTGGGTGAAACATGAGATTCTACAAACATTCTGTGTAGTTATGCCATGCATTGTTGAGCTTTTGAACATTACATACAACCAAGTAATGGTAGTATTTAAAATGTCTGTCCAACAAAGTCCCCCAAAATAAACTAAACTTGAAATCATTGAGCAGTTGGGAAAAATATGGAATATTAATTGATCTGCATTGTTGTGTTGGGTAGTGGCACAAATGGTAATGCGAAAAAGAAAAATGGGTTATTTTCATAATGCCTTTTTATGAGGACATTGTTACAATGATGCTGATTCAGTCCACAATGCCTTGGCTTCTGCTTTGAACATGATTGACTTAACCATATTCAAACAATGCTACACGATGAGAAAGTGTGAATCTAAGACACTGATAAGTGGCCTGGCTAGTAAGGAAAGAGCAATGATAGTGAGGGGTGGGCAAGTTAAATAAATCATCTCACTTGTGGTTCTGAGCTTAGTCACATATCATATAAACTAATGAAGGGAAAGTTTGCAGTAAGCCTCCCTGTAGAGTGAGTTAGCTTTTATTTCTGTAAAAGAGTTAAAATTAATCCATATTGTGATTCATTTTGATGATTCTTAAAAATTATGTTATCCATGACTCTGACTGTGATATTGATTCTATTTCAACAATTCCCTCATTTCATAATGAAAAATAACTTGCAATGTCTCCATGCTTCTGGCCTTTTTTATTAACATTTTTATTCACAACAGTAACTCAACACTGATATTACATTGGAATGATTAGGGCAGTCTTAAAAAATACTGATGCTTCATAGATTATGATTAAGTTAATCTAGAGTAGAGCTGGAATTTTTTTAAATTTTATAATAGAAAATTACAACATTTAAAGAATAGAGAAAATCATATAACAAACACTCATGTGTCCATTGTGTTCAATATTTATCAACACATGGCAATCTTATCTCATTTATATCATCCCACTCCTCCTTCACCTTGTTTTAATTATTATTTTTTTAATGTTTTATTTGTTTATTTGGGAGAGAGCAAGAGAGAGCACAAGTGGGCTGAGGGGCAGAGGGAGAAGCAGACTCCCCACTGAGCAGGGAGCTGGTCATGGAGCTCCATCCCAGGATCCTGGGATCATGACCTAAGCCGAAGGCAGACGCTTAACCGACTAAGCCACCCAGGCACCCTTACTTATTTTGAAACAAATCTCAGATATCTTATTTCATCTGGACATTGGTATTTTTAAAAACTCCCAAGTGATTCTGGATTGAGATTGAGAATTACTGGTTTAGAATATTGTTATTAGGTTGAATAGTTCTGAGAAGCTTGGACTTTATATTCTAAATCTTATCTTTTTCTGGACATGGAGAGCAATGTTAGACCTGGTTGCTCAATAAAAAATTATAGATTTACTAGAAATGGCCATTTGTGTGACTGTGTGTATCACCAAGAATCATAATACTCTTCTATGCTGTGTAGTGTGGTAATCACTAACCACATATAGCTATTTAAATTTTAATTAAAATTACATAAAATTTTAAAATCAGTTCTCAGTATCACTAACCACATTCCACATACTTACCAGCCATATGTGGCGCTGTGGCTAATGTATTAACGAGTACAGATAGAGAACATTTCCATTTGTTAGAAAGTTCAACTGAACAGGGCCTTTAGACAAAAAGACAAACTTCCTTACTCTTCAGCTACTATAAGAGTCACCAAGGATGGGAATCCCTTCAAGTGGAGAAAGAGATTATGCAAATTTAAATACCACACTAAGCTAAATGCAGTTAAAAGTTTAACTGTAAAGTTGAAGCATATCTAAAAGTAAAATGTAAAGAGCATTACTTTGTTCAAAGACTTTTTGGATAAATGCTTGCTTGCTTAGTCAACCAAGTGTTTACTAAAAAAAAATACATTCACGATTTTAAAGAGACCAAGATGTATCCTAAAATAATTATTAATGAAACATAATGGATAAGCCTGGGATTTGGACAGTTACCAACATAAAAGCAAAGTCAGAGATATTACATGGTTGAGTTATAAATACAGAATTCAAATAAAATAAAACACAATATAACAATGGATGTAAATATAAAAAAAACACAAAAACCAGAATTTTGGAAGAGGGAAGGCAAACAAAGCATATTCAAAAATGTAAGGTCAACTAGGGAGATTCTTCTAGGCCTCTTGAGGAATAGGGAGGAGAACATTTTTCTGGGAAAGGGTGGGGAACATGCCAGGAATTAGGCTAGATTTTCCAGGGGGAAAGTATGAAAACTTAATAGAATCAGACAGTGGCAATTAATGACAAAGAATTGTTAACTTTTAAAGCCTCTCAAAAGATTTGGTCTTTCACAGTCCCTGGTGTGATTTCTGGAATTACAAGTCAGGTAGCTGACAGAGGAGCCTATTTGAGGAGATTTTTAACATTTTAGGGGGAAAATGAGGATAAAGCATTCATTTTGGCATTAGAAAGGAACAAATGCAATGAAGAGTGGAGTATAGGGAGTATCACATCTGTACTGTGAAACATCTGGGCATGTTTGGCTGTGGCCATACATTACACAATTAAGTTGCCACAACTGCAGACTTTTTAATATGTGGGAAGCAGGAGGACTATTCATCAGTGGATTCATTTTTAATAGGATTAATTGGTAATTGATGACTGAACTGCTAGCGATTTGTGGGAGAAAAGGCAATACTAACACTACATATTAAGCAAAGATATCACTGTATACTTTCATGTTAGAATTTATAAGTTGAGAGAGTACATTCAAGTATGAAAATGTGGAAAAATGTTAATGATTCCGTACAGGCTATCTTAACACAAAAAACAAATTTACACATTACAGCTCTGGGGCAAGCATATGCAAGTGTCCAGGTAGCTCTCATTGTTTTTAAGATGTTTTGGAGCAGAATCAGGACAGATCAATTATAATTTGTAATAAACTTTTATTGTCAGTGTAGCAGAAGAGTAGGGAAAACATGTTAGTAGTTCTCAGTGAGTGAAATTTGTTAAGTTTACTTTATTTTGAAAATTTGCTTATATGATATTGGTGGCCTTTGGTGCAAAAATGTGTGGATATGGTAATCTGTATTACTAACGGCAATTATTATTTTTTCTTTTTTTAAAGATTTTATTTATTTATTTGAGAGAGAGAATGAGAGAGAGCAAGCACATGAGAGGGGGGAGGGTCAGAGGGAGAAGCAGACTCCCCCGCCGAGCAGGGAACCCGATGCGGGACTCGATTCAGGGACTCCAGGATCATGACCTGAGCCGAAGGCAGTCGCTCAACCAACTGAGCCACCCAGGCGCCTGGCAATTATTTTTTTATTTTAGATGAATAAATCTTAGTTTTTCTCAATTAACAAAAGTGTGCTTTTCCATGGACATAGTAAGCAGAGATAAGAGGGTTTCTTGTGTTTTTTTTTTTAATAGAAACCACTTAGAAGAAATAGTCTCCATATGCAAAGCATTTGTATAAAAATAATCATCACTAATTAAAATATGTTAATTACAATCAATAAAGTAGTTAAATGCATGTTAGCAGACAGTAGAAATAGTTGACTTCCAAACTGAGTGGTTTTACCTTGAAAACTCAGAATGTGAGAAAGCCAAACTAAACCAATAAGAAATTTAAATATGTTATTCAAGGTGGATGGAAAAAAGTGGATCCATAATTTAACTATGTCCCTAAGAGGTGCTGAACTGAGGTAGGGAGAGCTACTTAATACAAATTACAAACAGAAATATTATTAGGGAATTTTCTTCATGAGGTGGTTGTGCTGTTCTCAGGTCAGATATAAATACTTTCTCACATTTTCTCTATGCTTTTCCTAATATTGAAAAAAAAAAACCCAAAACCTCATTTTAGACTTTCTAATAGCATTTCACTTCACTCTGAATCACCTAACTGTTAATGTTAGGAAGCAGCATTAGAATTTTAAATCAAATTGAATTCCTTAAAAATAAGTAACTGAGAGATGAACTAATTAGATAAATAGTTATTAGTGTCAGATTGTAGCCCATCCTCCCTTTGGCCCCAGACACACACACCAATGCCATAGGTGTTTCAGTAGGATCCTAATTCACAAACTTATACTTACTTCACTAAATGCCTGCTATATGCCAGGGTCTTTATTCTGTGCGGTGGGTACACCAAGATGAATAGAACACCTTGAGGTTTCTGGAAGGGTCCAGAATACGGTAGTGAAGGCAAAGATGGAAACAACTGGATGCAACACTATCATAGAGTATATAATAATGTAGCAAAGATGATGAAAATATCCAGAGAAATCCAGGAAGGTTTTAGGAAATATATGTCAACTGCGTCAATTCCTCTCACTTCATATTTTTTACTTTGGAAGTTATGAATGCATGAAAATCTATTAGACCGCAACTGGACCAAATCACCATTGGTGAAAAATATAAAGATCCTTGTTGAATCATGAAGATATGAAATGGAGAGTACGTTTTTGGGTTCCTGGACTCATGCACAAAATGCATTCCTAGGGCATTCTTGTTCATATCCTTGGTTTTCAGATTTAAGCTTTCCTTTGTCTTCTGCACCAAGGTTTGTGGGTAGTAATTGATCATAGATAGCTAAACTTTACAATTCAAAAATATTATTTCCGGGATGTCATTTGATAAAATCAGAGTGGAAGGTAAGAGATTTTGCTAGGTAATTAAGTATATATGCTGCATCATTTTTGGCATGAAATCAATATCATCTTGATAAGGCAAGGAAGAATTAAGCCCATGGAAGACATTGTGGAATACATTTACCAATGTGACTGTGATATTATTAGCTCTCCCATATTTCAAGGGTTGACTGTAGATGAATACTGTGAAACAAGTGAAATGACTTTTAGTCCTTCCTAGTTTCCCTTCTTCAGTCTTCTTAGCATTTCTTTCCATCTTTATCTTAAGAGTTGTTAGGACTTTCCTGCAGGCCATATTCAAGCACCTTCAAAGAATGTTAGAATTGGAAAGGATTCTAGATTCATCAAAACCATCTCTTTAATCTTAAAGATGAAAAAATTGAGGCTCGGAGAGTGGCATCCCTAAAATAATGTATGCAGTGCTGGGACTAATAACTTCCAATTTAGTATCTTTCTTTTAGTTCTACAATTTGGAATTCTCATTTCATTTATTTATTAAGATGTCAGATCGTTGAAATTTTCCTTTTGAAGATTGCTCAACTGTACTTTCTACAATAGGAGTTATGATAGCATGTGAATCTACTTTTATAGACTGACAATGTTGTCACTGAGTTATCACGCTCCATTTGACTGGAATGAATCCTCAACATTAGTTAGTTGATTTTTTAAAAATCTGGAAGAGATAGAATTTCCATTGATGAGATCCCAGTGTCTGCCTTGCATGACATTTCTTTCCAGGTAAAATTGGTCATTCATTGAGGAGCAATAATTTGGGCCATTCTGGAGTTGATGTCTGTTTTTCAAATTTACTCTGAAAATTTCACAAAATATTATTGAAAATTAACAAATATTTTATAATTAAATCTATAATGTTGTTACACTTGCAATTACTTAATGATCTGAGTTTGAGGGTTTTTCTGTGTTGCAAGTACTCTTTCTGAATCCCAGGCATCTTACTTGAATCCTTGCAATTCATGACTGTTTTAATATTCTTTTGGTGATTTTCCAAAAGATACTCGGTGTCACCAATTCTTTAGGATGTCTTTTTTTCTCTTAATTTAGGATAATAATTTGTTTTCTTTGCTCATTTGCTCTTCTCTGAGTTATTGTGGAAATGTATGTGGAGATGGTCATATTAATTCACAAATTTGACTATATTGAATCACACAGGTTTGATTTGGCAAATACATGACATTGTCTTGAACATTTAGAGTGTGGCTAGAAGGAAGCCTGAACTGTAAGAAAAGGTTTTTGTGTGTGTGATGTCCACTTAACTAATAAATCTGTCATCACTGACTGGTCTCCATTTCCTCTGAAATAAACAAATCACTATTAAGTCCTTTGAAGCAAGAGACTGCCAGGAAACACGAAAGTCACTTTTGCTTCATCCTCCAAGATAAAGTATTAATAAGTGGAAATGAGATGCAGCAGAAGGAGCCGTGGGGTCTTCACACCTGCTCGAAAGTCCAGGAGATATTCACATAGCAGGAATTCAAACAAACCTCAAACCTTGACATTCAGCACAAGTGCAGAGATGAAGCCAAGAATGAACTTTTGTAGGGCCCTTGGAAACTTCCTAAGTAGAAAGCCTGAATTGTGGGAACATATGAAATTTGAAGAGAAAAGGCTAGAAATCTGGAGGCCTGTGGCCCTTAACTGAATTGGTCCTACAGTTTTTTTTATCTTTAGATTATTTCATATTCTACTTTAAATCAAATGGTAATTGACCCATAAATAAGAACTTTTATTAGAAAGGCAGGGATTTGGTTAAGGAGTAAACATCAAGCATCCACTGTCAAGGACTTTTTTTGTTTGCTTGCTTTTTTAATCTCTGAATTCCAGATATATGTTTATTTTTATTTATCTAAACCAAAATAAATGAGTTATTTTAAAGTAAATTCACATTCAAACTCTCAGTCCATTAGGGAAATACAAGCTCACATAAGAGGCAGGACTAAAAGAGAAGACAAATGCTAACACTCCTAGAAAGACCAAAAAACAAGATACAAAGGAAATAAAAAACAGCCATTAAAAGAAAAACTGAAAGTATATCCCAAAATTAAATTTAAAGGGGGGGATTCTTTGCTATTCTTTTCTAAATTTTGTCTGCATCCTTTATTTTTGGTTAAGGAATTTGTTTGTCTCAACAACAGAGCCAATCTCTCAACCTATGTCTTTTCTTTGTAGTTATTAGCTCTTTGAGCACATGTAACTGTGGTTGATACTTGTTTCAACAATCATAATACTAAAAACAAAAAGAAAAAACAATTGGCCCAAACTAAAATTTTCATTTGAACTAAATATTCTCTTCACTCAAGTTTTGATAAACTTCTTAACTCAGGTGTGTGTGTGTGTATGTGTGTGTGTGCGTGCATGTGTGTGTGTGTGTATTTTATTTTTTTACCCTCAAATACAAGATGTTGAAAGGCCTAGGAGTATAATTTGGGAGACCAAAACTGCAAGTTGTTTTGTATTTTCCAGTAGCTCAGTGACTGGAATGTTGCTACTATTATACCTATGCTTCTCACTGCCTGCTTTATACTAGTCTGTTCTTATTTTAAGGATGCCTGCAAAAAGCACATTTTTGTTGTTTTAAAAATAAATTTAGTGCTATGCCATTCAGACATTTTAAATATTATTTTCTTAGCAACATTCAAATTTGCAATACAATATTATTGGCTCTAGTCACCATGCTGTATATTACATCCCCATGACTTACTTATTTTATAATTGGAAGCTTGTACCTCTGGATCAGTTTCACCTGTTTTGCCCAACCCACACTGCCTTCCCCTCTGGCAACTAGCAAACTATTCTTTGTATCTGTGAGTTGTATTTTGTTTTGTTTGTTCATTTGTTTTGTTTTTTAGATTCCACATACAAGTGAACTCATGTGATATTTGTCTTTGATTTATTTCACTTAGCATAATACCCTCAAGGTCCATCCATGTTGTCACAAATGGCAAGATTTCATTCTTTTTTATGGCGGAATAGTATCCCATTGTATGTGGTACATTGTATGTACCATATCTTCTTTTTTTTTTTTTAAAGATTTTATTTATTTATTTGAGACAGAGAGAATGAGAGAGAGAGCACATGAGAGGGGGGAGGGTCAGAGGGAGAAGCAGGCTCCCTGCCGAGCAGGGAGCCCGATGCGGGACTCGATCCAGGGACTCCAGGATCATGACCTGAGCCGAAAGCAGTCGCTTAACCAACTGAGCCACCCAGGCGCCCTGTACCATATCTTCTTTATCCATTCATCCATTTATAGACACTTAGGTTGTTTCCACATCTTAGCTATTGTAAATAATGCTACAGTGAACATGGGGGTGCATATATCTTTCCAAATTAGTGTTTTTGTTTTCTTTGGGTAAAAATCCAGAAGTGGAATTACTGAATCAAATGGTATTTCTACTTTTAGTTTTATGAAGAACCCCCATACTATTTTCCGTAGTGGCTGCATCAGTTTACTTTCCCAACAGTGCACAAGGGTTTTCTTTTCTCCACAACTTCACCAGCTTTTGTTATATTTTCTTTATGATAATTGCTATCGCAATAGGCATGAGGTAGGATCTCATTGTGATTTTGATTTGCATTTCCCTGATGATTAGTGATCATCATTACATGGGGATGTAGTGTACAGCATGTTGACTATACTCAATAATATTGTATTTCAAATATGAAAGTTGTTAAGAAAGTAAATCTTAAAAAACTTCTCGTCGCAAGCAAAAGAAAAATTGTAGCTTTGTATAGTGACAGATGGTAACGACTTATTGTGGTGATCATTCTGCAGTGTATACAAAGGTCGAGTCATTATGTGGAACACCTGAAACTAATATAGTGTATGTCAGTTATGCTTCAATAAAATATTTTTAAAATATGGATTACTGTAGAAATTTCTCTCACTTGACAGTAACAGATTTGTCCACAATATGAAAGTTCTTATTTCATTCTGCCTTTCTGAAAATTAAATCATTCCATTCATCACCTTTTCATCAATAGATTTATAATTATATTGTTTTTAGAGATTCCTGATACTTTTAAAACAACATGCAGTTTGTGGCTGTGAAAGAGTATGTTCTGTGTGGCCCTAGTCATTCGGAGATGCAATGGAAAAGTTGATTTTCTATCCATAGGTATAGCTTTGGCTATGTACAGATGTGGGAATGACCACTCTGTTAGTTTATTTGTGGATTGAGTAATGTACATCTCTGAGTTATTTGATAAAAAGGTACAGAGGCCTTTTAATTCTAGGATTTCTGTTCCTACCACATTGATAATCCAGAACATGAAGAATACATTGTCTTTGAGGTTATTGATTTCTAATTATGGGAAACGTTTATTGGTTTAATGGAACTTTGTTTTTAAATTTTATATGCACTACATGCAATCATAAATCTTTTGGAGTGGCTTCATTCTTTATAAATATCAAGGTGAAATACAGATAATTACCAAAAATATCAGTCACTGCTCTGTGCTCCTTGTGAATATTAAAGAGGATTGGAAAGTTTTGAAGGAACGGGGGATTGCTCCATTTTTCCAAGCCAAAAATATCAAAATTTGGCTTATAAGACTATGGAAACTAACAGTCTGCATATTCCTAGAGGGGATTAATACATTACTTAACCTTGAAAAATATTATTGCCTGGCAACTACAAGGTATGTTTAATTTTCTCAGCCCTATCTTTATTCCTTTATTTTGAGTCCATTTCATTCAAAAGTTCTGATCTGGAGGCATCTGGGTGGCTCAGTCGGTTAAGTGTCTGCCTTCAGCTCAGGTCATGATCCCAGGGTCCCGAGATCGAGTCCGGCATCGGGCTCCCTGCTCAGCGGGGAGCGTGCTTCTCCCTCTCCCTCTGCCTGCCGCTCCCCTGTTTGTGCTCTCTCTCTCTGTCAAATAAATAAATAAAATCTTAAAAAAAAAATTTCTGATCTACCGGTAGTAAAAACCTCATTAGAATATTGTACAGCTGTTAATCTCCTCATGCTATGGGAGCCATTTGATATATACACCTTTTTGTTGATGGTAAGTACAGTCAATTTGAAATTTTTTTCCAAATATACTTAATTGTTTTTTAGGAAAGTGGAGAACTAAAAAAACACTAAAACCCAAACACTTCCCTAAAGAAGAAGTTTTATGTGTTGCATTAAGATGGTACCCTTCTTTGAAGACCTCAAAGCTGCTAAATATAGAGCAACTGATTTGCTCTATATTTACACAAAGCTGATTTTATTTTTTCTCCAAAGTAATCCAGAAGGCAAAGAGCAGTAGCAGTATTGCTTTTCTGTTCTAGATTTCCTTAGTCAACACCCAAAAAGAGAATAAACTGTAATGTGGGGGGAGCACTGATCTTGTCCTTTTTAATTCCAGAGCATAAGGATGGTCTTGCCTAAAATAAAAAGAAATGGTTACCTTTGCATAGCTCTAACTATAAAATTATTTTCATCTTACCCTATTTAACTTGATTCTTTCCATTTCATAATGCTATCTCATGGGATTAAATATAACTGTGATAGTAGGAGAATCTGTATCTGTTACCTCAGCCAGTCATTATCTGTTCCGGAAATTTGTCAGTTAGCTTAAGCCATTAGAGTGGTGCTAATAATGCCCAAATCATAGGCTTAGGTTTTGTGTCATTAGCGTCTTTCAGAGAATGACTTTCCTTTGTGGCTATACAGAGCGCTGCCCTAATCACTGCCAGCCGTATAATAAATGCATTCTGTGTTACACAGGGAACTGTGTGTGTTTGCCCAGCCATAAATGGAAAACCCGTTTAAGAATTCCAGTTTGAGATGGTTGATCATATTTTTAGGATGATTGATTCATCTCTCCCACTCCTGCAGTCATTCAATCATTTATGATGTGCATATTGAGTGCCTCTTATTGGCAAAGTGCTGTACTTTTTAAAAAATGTGTGGTTAACTCAAAAAGCTGAAAGTGTCTAAAAACTCAGACCCCATATATTATGTAGGTGCCCATTTAACCCAATCAATTAATGAATGTTAATGTATTCATCAATTAAGAGGAAAATTGAAATAATTTGAATATTACTCTCTCAAACCACGCTCATTAGCTTAGCTCTAAGATCTCAGCTACAGATCATGACAAGTTGGATAAGGAAAGAAAGCCACTTACCAGTAGTAGAACTATTCATGTATTTAGTTACTTACCAAAAACTACCAATTTTCCATTCTGAATCACTTTTTCATATTCCCCATGCCCTAATCTCTTAGTTTAGAATCTAGTTTTTCACCTGTATAATTACAAGAGTTCCTCTCCAGTTTATCCCGATGCTTCTTTCTTTTTTTTTTTTTTTTTTTAAAGATTTTATTTATTTATTCATGAGAGAGAGAGAGGCAGAGCGAGAAGCAGGCTCCCAAGGAGCAGGGAACCCGATGCGGGACTCGATCCCAGGACCCTGAGATCATGACCTGAGCCGAAGGCAGATGCTTAACCATCTGAGCCACCCAGGCGCCCTCCCGATGCTTCTTTCTTCCTCATTTTTTTTTTTAATGCAAGTGTGACTGCCAATTTAAACATCTTTCATTGACCACTGACTATGTGTCAAGCTTAGTGCTGGAGCTCAAAGGCAGCCTCAGTTTTCTCAAACCAGGAGACATTTGGCAGTATCTAGAGACAAATAATCTTCATGCGTGGAATGCTATTTGTAACTAGTGCTTAGGGGTCAAGGATGCTGCTAAATATCTTCCAGTGTACATGACAGTCCCCACAAGAAAGGATTATTGGGTCTAACATGTTAGTTGTGCCGAATTCAGAAAGTCTTGTGGGGCGATATAGATGGAGAGGTTCTAAAGAATAGTCAGGTTTTGGCTCTTCAGGCACGCCTATCTAATCCTACCCTGATTAAAGTCCTCAAATTAATATGTCCCATGTAGTTTATAGCCCACACTCTCTTCCAATTTTTTTTCTCCAATTCTCCATCTTTCTGCACGTGCTGGCTTTCAATCCCAGAAGAGTATTGCTTTCCAAAGGGAAGGGCATTCTGTGCCCTTCGGTTTGTAAGATTTTGTTCTTGCTTTTTTCTTTGTCTGGAATGCCCTTCTTTCTGCATCTACAAAAAATTCATTCATTCTTTAAATCTCACTCCACATGTCACTTCCTCCTTGCAGCCATCATTGAAACAAAAAAGAAAAGGTATTCACTGCCTTCCTCACATAAGTCTTGTAGCTTATCGTGTATCCTTTTATTTTTGAATGAGTCATTTTGCATTAAAATTATTTATTAACCCCTATCTCCTAAATTTGGTAGCAGGGATTGAGTCTTTAGCTCCAAGTACATATGACAATGTCTGGCAAAAAGTTTCTGTTCAGGTATTTGATAAAAGAATGAAATAAGTATCTGAATAATTATAGGAGAATGAAGGATCTAAATTGCATGAAACTTTAAAAATAAACGTATTTGATCTACTCTACTCTCAGGTGTTTAGGCATTAGGCATCCTTTGACGTAAAACAGACACAGGTATGAAATTTGCATTCTTTTTTTTTAAAGATTATTTATTTATTTATTTGAGAGAGAGAGAGAGTATGAACAGGGTGGGGAAGAGCAGAGGTAAAGGGAGAAGCAGACTCCCCACTGAGCAGAGAGCCCGATGCGGGGCTCGATCCCAGGACCCTGGGATCATGACCTGAGCTGAAGGCAGACGCTTAACAGACTGAGCCACCCCAGCGCCCCGAAATTTGCATTCTTTATACACACATGAGAGTGTAAGATCATTTCCTTTTCTCCTACTAATAATCCCTATACTTGCAAATAAATGCATAGAGGTTGCTTGCAAAAAAAAAAAAAAAAACGCACTCATATTTTAAAATAACCTTGCATAGTCTATAAATAAGTTGATATATTAAAGTAGAATTGGGGGTTTCTGCTTCCAGGAAGAATAAATCTTTCTGGAAAACTTTTCCCGATTCTTTTCACTAAGTACAACTGAAAACACTGGATGTTATATATAAAATGAACCTAAGAAGATTCTGAAAGGTAGACAGGAAAGCAGAATGGGTAGTGATTTTGAGACCCGAGAAGTGATGTGGTGGTGAATTGCCTGGGTTTACTTTTGCCTATATGTTCCAGACTTGGAGCTGAAGCAACCAGCCACCTCAAAACACCAACAAACACAAACATAAAAAGCTCCAACAGAAGTCTGCTGTCTTTAGGCAAAGGTCCAGGAAAGGGGTAAGCTTCACAAAGCAAGATACTTTGCGACAAAACTGCTCTACTCAAGCAAAACAACTTCTGCTCTGTGCAAGACCCTGCTAAGAGGGGCGGGAATTAAAGAGGAGGGAACTGTCCATGACTCTCAGCAACTTAGATGAATCTCCAAAGAATTATGGTCAGTGAGAAGAGCCAATCCCCAAGGTTAGGCACTGTATTATCCCATTTACAGAACATCCTTGAAAGGACAAAAATTATAAAAATAGAGAACAGAGTAGTGGTTGCTAAGGGTTAAAGAAGTGGTGGGGCCCATAGGGAATTGGATGTGGCTATAAAAGAGTAGCATGAGGCATCTTTATGGTGATGGAAACGTTCTGTATCCTGTCTGTTTCAATGCCAATATCCTGCGTGATATTGTGCTCTAGTTTAGCTAGATTACTACTGGGAACACTGAGTAAAGCGTCCCTGGAATCTCCTTGTGTTATTTATGGATTGCATGTGAATCAAGAATTATCTCAAAAAGGTTCATTTAATTAAAAAAATATGATGGCTTAGTAGTTCTTTAGAATGTCTTTATATATACTCTAGTATAATAAAGTTTATTTAACTCTTTATATGGGCCATGAAACTATTCATACTCATAGTAGATCTTTTCTCTTCCCATGTGGAGATGTTAGTGCTGCTTTCAAATAGGAACAACATCTTCTGGCTGAGAATAGAAGATCTGCTTACATGACTGGTGTTTACAAAAGATAACACAAGGGGCGCCTGGGTGGCTCAGTCGTTAAGTGTCTGCCTTCGGCTCAGGTCATGATCCCAGGGTCCTGGGATCGAGCCCCGCATCGGGCTCTCTGCTCGGCGGGAAGCCTGCTTCTCTCTCTCCCACTCCCTCTGCTTGTGTTCCCTCTTTTGCTGTGTCTCTGTCTGTCAAATAGATAAAATCTTAAAAAAAAAAAAAAACCCAAAAGATATCACAACACATGTTCCATGCTTTTATGTCATATTATTTTGTTGAAAATATTGTAAATTAATTAAGTGAGAGTATTCAGGAAGCATGAGTTAATTACATAGTAGTTTTACACTTTGTGACAGGGTTCTTTTTTTTTTTTTTTTTTTTTAAATTTTTTTTTATTTTATTTATTTATTTTTTTTTAAAGATTTCATTTATTTATTTGACACAGAGAGACACAGCGAGAGAGGGAACACAAGCAGGGGGAATGGGAGAGGGAGAAGCAGACCCCCCGCCGAGCAGGGAGCCCGATGCGGGGCTCGATCCCAGGACCCTGGGATCACGACCTGAGCCGAAGGCAGACGCTTAACGACTGAGCCACCCAGGCACCCTGTGACAGGGTTCTAAAGAGACATCCTAAGAATATCCTACTTGCAACTAGTTCACCTATTCATCTAACATAATTTCTTTTGAGCAGAATAATAATAAAAAACATAACTGCACTTGAAACAAATTTTCAGAAAAGTCAAAAGAAAATGAATTTATTGCTGAAATGCCCATAGGTTCAAAGCAGTTGACACCTAATACCCTACCATTATATTCAATATTGAATATCAAAATAATATTCAATAATACTATCAAAGATAGTATTTTGCAAGCTCTTTCAATCCCTTGTTGGTAGAGTGTAGGGCTGAGAAGAAGATGAGTTAATCCTTGGATGGGTTCTAGATATTTCCTTCTTCCTAAGATACGCTTGCTAATGTCCAGTGGTTGTATGTTGGGGGAGTAAAATTACAAAGTAATCATGTATGTTTATTAATGATGTGGTTACCTATGTAATTAAAGGCCTTGAGAATTTTAAAATCACTTATGACTTTAGAGTTTTTAGATTGGGAAAGGTACAAGCCATTAGTACAAGGGAGGTACAAACCATAGTGGTCTTTTCTCCTTATTTTGCATTTCTTTCAGTAGGATGTCTTGTGCAATGATTAAGAGCTTAGACTTTGATTGAAGATTCCTCAGGATTAAAGTCTAGCTAGTTCTGTGCCTTGCAGGCCATGTGACCTTGCATCTGTTGCTGAATCCCTCTGTGTCTCAGTTTCCTTATTCCTGAAATGAAAGATTACTTGAGTCATTAAATGTAAGTGCTTACAATACAGCCTGGCACATAATAAGCACTACGTAGGGATTAGCCATTATTATTATGCCAACGTTAAGAACACTGTCGAAATAATATATTCTTAAAGAATTCCCCCCCCCCCCTTTTTTAGTGATTAGAATGGTATTCCATTGGAACTGCACCAGAGACAATAGCTTATTATCTTTACCATCAAGATTATGCTAGAATTAATTGATTGGTTTTTGTCCAGTGCCTGCCATGCAGTGTTACTGGTGATGCTATATTAAGTGATCCCTGCCTCTAACCGCTCTGGATAGGAGCATGAAGATTTTCATAGCGGTAACGAGGGGGGCATGTATCATACTTTATTGACAGATATCAAAATTAGGCATTCAAAATCAATCTTTTACTCCCTGTTTTAAAACCGTCAGTGGCAGGTGTGATATGCAACTGATGAATCACTAAATTCTACCCCGAAACTAATAATGCACTATCTGCTAACTAACTTGAATTTAAACTAAAAAAATAAAATAAATAAAACCATCAGTGGCTTCCTATTATCAAGAGAAAACACTTGGCATGGAAATCAAAGGCTCTCATGGGCTTGCCCTGGCCTCTTCTCCCATCTTTCCCCACATCCTTGTTTCTAGTACTTTGAGGGAACGCAAGCAGGAGGAGTGGGAGAGGGAGAAGCAGGCTTCTGGCCAAGCAGGGAGCCCAATGCGGGGCTCGATTCCAGGACTCTGGGATCATTACCTGAGCGGAAGGTAACGATTGAGACACCCAGGCGCCCAGTTTGAGATATTCTTGAGATACAGTAATGAGACCAGCATCATTTGGACATACCATGCCTTCCTTGATACAATAGGAACATACTTTTAAAAAAAGCAGCGTGAGAGCAATTTCAGAAGTACCTAGAAAGCAGGCAAACAAGTGTGGTTTGGGCTAAGCGATTATTATAGTAATCTTAGCACAAGATGCTGAAACTGACTCAGGTGTTGTTTCCTATCTCAAAGGAAAATGACACAGAACATTGTGACTACAAGTTGTGGGGGATGGAGACAAGTAGAAAGAATCAAAATCCTTTAAGATTAACTCGTACCACTGATAGGTTGGAAAAGGAAGTTAGTTTAGTTTGGGGACAGAATTTAACTCAAAATGGATTGCCTCATAGGGGCAGGCAGGACAACCACGTGGGAATGCCCAGTAGGCAGTTGGAAGGGTGGGGCTGGTGAGAGCTCTCCACCCCTTCTTTGTTGTTGATTTTCAAAACCTTTGATCTTTAGCTTTAGGCTAATCTGGTTACAAATTTCGAGAGGTTAGGGATGAATTGTTTTGCAAAATATACAGGTCCATCCCACCCTTTAATCTCTATGGTGTTGTCTAAATTTGAAGGTCTTCTGTTTTACTTTTCTATAGGATATCACGCTCTCTGCTAAACTAGAGCCCTGCCCTGAGAACAGTTTTTTCCTGCTCAAAAACATATTAATTCCCTCAGTCTATCATTCAAGGCACCACGTGGCTTCAGCCTATCTTTCTGGGATGATCCCAATCATCTCTTCCATCTGTACTTATTAACTGTTTTCTGTACCCATTACTCCATCTCTAACCTTAATTTCCCTGTCACCTGGAAAGCCCTCTAATGCTCTCTCCCACTGTAGAAGCTTTGCCTTTTCTTTCAGAACCATCATAAATGTAATCTGTTCATGAAACTTTTAATCCTTCAATTTCATGTAATTTTTTTTTTTAATCCTTCTTCGATTATCCATAGGTGTTTGTATCTCTCTTCTGGCACGAAGCTGTTCTTTGATGTTTTGAGCTATTTTTGAGATTAAAAAAAAAAAAATCTCTGATATCTACACCAAACACAAAAGCACGTGGACGCATGCGCGAGTGCACACACACACATACTCAATTTTTATAAGCTCCTTAATGAAGTTACATATTACTTACCGATGTGTTTGTACGTATTCAATAAATATTTGTGGAGTGGAATTCATATGGTAATTGACACCTTGAAAATTGTGAACAGTTTAGTTATGGAAGTTCTTTACAGAAGCACAGCCCTTGGAGAATTCCCCATTTTGAGAGGGAAGAGTAAGGAGAGCAGATATGGGGCAGCCCAGAGATGGTGACTTGCTTTGGTTATCCAGGGAGTTGTGGGAGGGCCTCCCTGGAACCCAGGTCAACTGTGGCTTAGCCAGTGAACAACTTAATTTCATGTAAATCAGCTATATTAATCATTTACAGAGTGAGACATTTCTGCTCCTCTTTTATAGCTGTGCTGGCAAGTGGGTGCCAGAGGAAAAGGGAATTCCCTGGGTAACTAGACTCCAACCTCAAAGCTCTTTACTTCCTCTGGATGATTAATTATGTTGCAAGGTTCTTAACAAAGGACCCTTGATTCCGATCTCCAAGCACTAGGGTATTAATGCTGCAGCACTTTCGCTGCATCCTAGGTCAGTTAAATTTTTCTCAAAGCTGGTTCCTATTTCTGGCAGTAACTCTTCAGTTCTGGAACTTTAGTTCCAGCCAAAATAAACTATTGTCTCAGGTCTGTATTTTTCCTGAAGCACCATGGCATTTTTATGGAATGTGGAGACAGTTTTATGTAAGACTTTAATGGTAACAATAAAGGACCCAGATCCCCTTCTCTGGCTTGCTATCCTTTCCTCTGTATCACAGCAGTGATTATACAACTTCCAACGAGAGAGCCATGTTCAAACTTCCAAAAGAAATCTGTCATTTATTTACCGTGTGATGTGATCCTCACTTCCTGTTTTTTTCCTTCATCCACAACAGCATAAAATCATTTTTTTATATGTAGCTATATTTTTCAAGAAAAAGGAGGCATTCTCCTACATCATGATTAAATGTTCAAAATTGTTTTGTTTTTCAGTGAAATAATGCTAATAAAGTCTTATCTTTTAAAGTATCTATGCTTTATCTGTAAACATTTATTATTCATACTGCTAATGATAATAAATCAAAGAAGACAATATGACATTAAATCTTAAAGACTTTTTAAATGTAAAAAAGACAAAGCTTGCTTATTCTTATATTAGTTTCCCAATGTGTATTAATGTAATTTAAAAAACACATGTCATAAGGATGAATTTGAATGCTGTGGGAATATCACTAGCCTGATAGGGTCAACATGTTAATATTTAGCATTTTGAAGACCAGATTTTCCCACTTCAATGAGTGAATAAAGGAAATTCTTTTGAGATTATGATGTTTCCATTATCCGAGCTTGTCTTAGGAGCTCTCCAAAACAGGGTTTGTAAATTGAGGAGTTTAAAAGTAAACTAGAGTTCTGAAGTGATATCTTTGTAAGAAGATGAGCTAATGCATACATGGTAATCCTAGAAAAGGTGAAGTTAATTAACTTTTAAATATCTTACTGTTTTGTTAAATGATTATCTTTTAAAATGAGAGATTATGTTCTAGCAATTTAAGGAAATGTACAATAATAAACTTTTTGTGATTTGTTGTTGTTGGCTATTAGAAACAATTATAAAGTTTCCGTTTTGTGGAATTGCCACTAGTATATAATAACTATTCACAGCAGCTTTAGTTTCATGTTCCGTAAAATTGAGCTTCCTGTCTTTACATTTTAGAACCTCGATCGTGATCCTTGAGATTTTGCTATGTTAATGCATACAATTACTAAGGAAAGGAAGTGGTGTAATATGAGAAGACAAAGAAATCAAGCCATCAAAGTAGACTTTTGCATAACAAGCAGAATCTTAGTGCTTGTTGAACTTAGCTATAGAATTTACTAAAACATATCTTTGAGCCATATGTCTGGAAGTGTCTTACCATTTTAATGTGAGAAGCACAGAGACCTCACTGAGATAATGTTATGGTGGGCTCATGAGGCAAACCTGGATTATTGGTTAAAATGAGCATTGACAGTGTTCTCCCAACATTCATTGTATGCATGTTTAAGTATCATAGGTTTGTGGGAATTGCATGATGATTTCTTCTTCTCAACAGAAACCTCAATTGATATTTTTAGAGCATAATCATAATCAGAAAAGACCTTACTTAAGCTTTTAAAAACTTTCTTCTTACAGAACTGTTGAAAGACCTAAATTAAGGAATTTTTCCAATATTTGAGTCTTATTTATAAATGTTAGGTAAAGTATAAGCTTTAAGTATGGCTTGTTTAACATATAACAAATATATTTGTTATATTTGTTTCTTGGTGTGTATCCACATGTATATAAACACAGAATATGTGGCTAAATTGCATTTGGTGTGGCAAATACATTTTTATTTTTTTATTTTTATTTTTTTTAAATTTTATTATGTTATGTTAGTCACCATACAATATGTGGCAAATACATTTTGACGTACAAACAACATTCTATATATATATATAGTACCTTGAGGATAATGAGGTAGCAATAAAGAGAAAACACTTATTGAAATCAGTTATTATCTTAGGAAAGGTTAACACGGATTCACTAAATCATTATTCTTTCATACTTTGGATATTAATTTTATGTCAGTGTGATTTATTTAAGTGTAAAATAGTAGAGCTCTTCTCAAATTGGTGATTTAATATAATTAGGAATTATAGAGCTTTCTCTTTTCATTATGAAAACCTTCTCAAGTTCCACCGAGTACTTTTAATAAGACATTGCTTGATAGCCAGCTAAGTGCGTGATGGAGATCTCTTTGTAATATAATAAGCATTTAAAACATAATCACTTAAATACAGTATTTCTAGTAGCCCAAGATCTTTAATAGCATGGATTTTACTGTTTCATATACTTTATCAAACTGAGTTCAAAACTTTCCTATGTTGCAAAGATAGCCTGTTCTTCAGTTGAGAAATGGTATATTCCAGAGTGGAAAGAGGTAAATGTGTAGGTATGTGAGAGAGATGGTAATAGAAAGCCAATGTCACTTCATCCGAGGTCTGGAGAGAAAAAAAAAAATGCAATTATATCATGAAAACATATCTCAAAGTGCTTTAGAAACTTTATCTCTGGTAAACTATTTATTTATGGGGAAGTTTATGGAGCACTTTTATGTGTATTATCTCACTTGTCTGTTTAAGAAATCTGTGAGGCTGGCAGTAAACTGAGAATAAATGGATTACAACTGTTAGGTCACGAATAGAGACTAGCCCTGAGGTTTTATGCCACGCCTGTTTCATTTCCACAGCTATCCCCAGAAAGCTTAGTGTTTCAGGATAGATTAATTAACATTTATTTTGGGGCTTCTAACATGGAGCTTAATTATAAACACATTCTTTTTCATTTCCAGTGTTTCATAGTAAGTACCCATTATAGAAGATTCCCTGATGTAATTCAATGTAAGCTTAGAAATAGGAAACCTTCCCTTTTATTCCTGCCACATGTACATACACACATGCACACCCTTAAATGCGTGTGACACCAAACTACTCATACACATTCCTCAGAATATAAGGTTTATGTCCGTTTCTGTGTGATTTCCCTCTGTTTACTAATTGTAAGCCAGCTTCTTCCTAGAGACCAGGTGCTTTGTATTTTTTACTTACTTTGTGTGGTACTTAAAATAGCATGATAGTCCAGAGACCATCTGAGAAATCCTTTTTTCTTTGCTGACAATCCCGACAATTCAGGTACTCTAATGTCTTTTTCCAAACAATTTTTTACATTTTTCTTTGTTTTAAGTCATAAGTGCCTTAAGTAATTTCAATGTAGAAAAATTTTCAAGAGAAAATAAGTCCAATTTCCATCTTAAAAGGAAAATATTACTGCAGCTGTGGGAAGTTTGGAGTTTCTTTTCACTGGTATGAGACCACATCTATACTTTTAGTTTCCAGTATTTGGATATTGAAGGGTGGTCCCTTTCTTCTTGATGTGTTTTATACTATGCTTTAGGTTTGGCACAGTATTTCATTTAAACAACAAAACACTTAGATGTGGTGATTATTGCTGGATACCCCAATAATCTATGATTGGCGGTGGTTTACTCTGTGTTGCATAAAATAAAAATAAATCTTCATCACTTATTTAAGCAACTCCTAGCCTTTCTTTGCCCACAATGGCATGAGCATAGCCTTTGTGATTTACCCATTTTGGTGAATTGATTATCAGATCAACACAACAATAAGGGTTATTAATGAATCATAGAAAATTGTTAGTTTTATAGATGAACTTTAGAATACTGCTGTAAATACTATTGTCTAGTCCTTGAGATCATTTCCAAATTAGCTAAGCATGCACTTATTAGCCTGATTGATCTTTCTTTCATTTCTAAGACTTTATTACTGTAGACATTGTTATTCATGATTTTATGATAGTTTCTGAATACCAGAATTTAGTTTGTGACATAGTAAGGTGTTACTGCTCTGCTGAGGCCATTTAAGTAGGGACTCTTGGGGGCCAATTGTTAAAATTTTCGGGAAGTTTGAGAACCAGTTGACATCACCTTAGTGGCTTGAAATTCACTAAGGTGGGAGTATTTACATCATGGAAAGTGGCAACTTGTACAAACCAGGGCATTTTTCCCTTCCTACCAGTACACAACTGGTTGTAATTCATTCCAAATCATTCAAAAAGAGGAATCAAATATTGCACAAGTGATTGAAAATTTAAAAATCTACAAATGTTTTAAATACATACCAGAAATGTGCATGAATTTGACTACATGCATATGTGACCAATGGTGATTGAAGAAAATAAAATATTTTAAATGTTTCAAATATAAATATATATGTATATATACTTACATACATACAGACATACACTTTTTATTTAGTTTACTTTGAAAATAAAAGATAGTGCCATTTAATTATACTCAGAAGAATATATATACTTTAATTTTGACTCCACTTTTTAGTAGCAAAGCTGTAAAAAGAAAACATGAAAGAAATAAAATCAATAAAATCATACAGACTTGCAAAACCCATTTATTTTTTTAAAGGAAACATAATTAAATCTTGCTGATTGGCCAAAGAAATTATGAGCACAGCTGGGTATTTTAAAATATGTACTGGTAGAAAGAGCTAAAAAATATATATAATCAGCTCCTTTTTAAAATCAATTTCATTTTTTACAAAACACATCAAGATGTATTTCACTAAAGGCTAGGTGTGATATGACAGTTAAGTGACTCATATAAAATTAAAAGTCTAATAAATATGATTTAGTAAAAATTTCAGTTAATTAAGTCTGATTCACGATACATCTTTAGTTTAATAATATTATTAATAATAGCTATCTATTACTGCATCGGTTCTACATCTTAGATATACACACTTTAAATTCCCTAATATTCCTCTTCATAACAATCCCATGTGGATTCTGTAAATGGGGTATCTGAATTTCAGAATACAGGCTCAGAAGACCACACAGTAAGTAGCAACAGTGGATTTCCAGCTCAGGTTGGCTGGCTTCAAAGCTCCTGCTACTTCCCCCCCCAAGTCATTCTTGCCTTCCAGATATGTAAAAGTTTTAAGCAGTATGTAAAGTTGTAAACTTATACAGCTTTAATTGTAATCACAGTTCTGTTTAGTCAATGCAAAACTTTAAAAAATGTGTACTAAGATCATTTCCACTGATTGAAAATTATTATAAGATAAGCGGAGGATATGCTATCTGTGTGTGTGTGTGTGTGCGCGTGTGCGTGCATGCGCCCGTATGTGTTTGTTTGTGTCTGTGTTGGAAAATTACATTTTAGGAGCAAACTGTACATGTCTTCTGCACAAGACAGGTGTTAACTCCCAGGTGTTACATACAACAAAAATGTTGATACTTCAAGCCCCTTTCCTTCCACGGTGTAGTGGAATACTAAATGCTACTTAATATCTAAACTTCATAAGCTTTTTTTTAAATAATAAAATGATAATTTATCTATCTATTTATTTATTTATTTTTATTATGTTAGTCACCTACAGTACATCATTAGTTTTTGATGTAGTGTTCCATGATTCATTGTTTGCGCGTAACACCCAGTGCTCCATTCAGTATGTGCCCTCTTTAATACCCATCACCAGGCTAACCCATCCCCCTACCCCCTCCCTTCTAGAACCCTCAGTTTGTTTCTCAGAGTCCATAGTCTCTCATGGTTCGTCTCCTCCTCTGAAGCTTTTGAAACATTTCAAAAGCTATAGACTGTGATCTATGACGTGTGAAAAAATCATTAAGTTGTGAGTTCTGGTGGAGTGCCTCAATTTGATGTAAAATTACAAGCCATGAATTGTCTGCCAAACCTAGATGAAAACTTCTCTCTCTCATTAACCTAACTCCGTACCATTTGTATACTGTCTTGGTAGAGATTAGAAATAGGTGTAGAGGTTTTTTCACACGTAGTATAATATAAAAGATATTATGATAATTTTTATATTTTAGACTTCAGTAAAAGTTATCTTCCAAGTGTACATTCAAGTTAGCCTCTAAAATATTATGGATGCACAGATAATAATTGCGCTTAAGTTCTTGAGTTTCTATATCAAATGTATAATTGCCTGTAAGGCTTTCAAAAATGTCTTTTAGAAGTTTCCTGTATAGCAATTCTTAAGACTTTATAGAATGTTTCATACCATATGTGGGATTAAAGGAAGGCTTCGTGGGTAGATGGTTAGAATCTGTTATATATGCAAATATATATATGTGTATCTTTCTACAGTTGCCCGTCACCCCAAGAAATTTAGTAATAGCGATATTACTCAGGTATTTCCCACAAAATGGTCTGACAAAAACACAGGTTATACATCCCCAAACACTAAATTTTAATAAACAGCTGCAGTGATGTTACACCCCAAATAGCTACTTATAATTATTTGTGGATTTATCTTTAGCAGCTTTTATTCCCACCTTGATTGTAAGCTACTTTAGGATAGGTGTTATGTTGAGTTGATTCATTTGATAGCACATGACACAGTAAATTATTCATGTGTATATATATATATATATATATATATATATATATATATATATATAGCACACCACACTCTCAGTGTAGAGTATAGGCCATAGATACCTGGTTCAAAGATGGATTATAGCATAAACTGGTGTGTAAATGACAATTATTGAGCCTCACAGTTCAACAATATTGTCAGTTCCTAATACGCCTTTCTCTATAGACAGATTCCGGACTCGAGTATCATTCATACCTTCCTTTGTCCAAGAAATAGAACTCTAGAATCAGTCTCTCTGACCTCAACCTCTTCCTCCATCTCTCAGAATAATATTTATGAACTAAATGGAGACCCCATCTTTTCCTCCGTTATTCATAATCTTTTAGACTCTTGCAACCATTTGGGCTTCCCAGTCTCTGCCACCAGCCACCTTTGCTTGCACATTCTTTATGGCACAGGCCAGCGGTCCTTAACATTTTATGGTCAAAAATCCTTCTCAGTTATCATTTGATCCCTGTACTCAGATCTCATGTTTCAGATTCTTTCCAAGTGAATTTCATTGCAGTTTTTCCCAACTCAGAATATATGTAAGTAGTAGTAATAATGATGAGGAGAAAGAGGGTAGTATGACTTGTACATTTTGAGATCCGTCAGCACATGTTTGTCATTTTCATATTATGCCCAAACATATTTACATCACACGTAGTCTTTATTATTTAGGGAAATTATCTAATCACACAAGTAGTTGATTTAATCACAGCGAACTGATTATTTATTTATTTCTCTATTTAATAGAAAGCAAGTGTTCCCTAGTCAGTGTGAACAGAATTCCATTTGTGGAGGGGATTTAAGTAGTGTTCCATAAATGTAAGTTCTAAATTCTTCCAGTTCTTCCAGTTGGGAAAATCCCTTTATAAAAGTAATCACAGATTGCCTTTAATGCAGATGAGTCACCCCGAGACTGTTTTCCTTCTTGCTGGTAAAGCCGCAATAAAGAAATAGATCACAGGTGGCACCTGGGTGGCTCAGTCATTAAGCGTCTGCCTTCGGCTCAGGTCATGATCCCAGGGTCCTGGGATCGAGCCCCGCATCGGGCTTCCTGCTCTGCAGGAGGCCTGCTTCTCCCTCTCCCACTCCCCCTCCTTGTGTTCTCTCTCTCGCTGTGTATCTCGCTCTGTCAAATAAATAAAATCTTTAAAAAAAAAAAAGAAATAGATCACAAAGCATTTAACTCAGAAGGAAGCTAACTGCTGCTCGGTTCCTGGGCCAGAACCCCAGCTTGGTTGGGATTTTATGATTGTTTTTATTTTATTACTTTAATATCTTATTTATTATCTTTGTAATTTCTTTTCTACTATGAAATTAAGGCAAAATAAACTTATAAATTATTTGCCATTAATCTTCTAATATGATTATTTCTGAGGTTAAAAAATAACTAAGTGATTTACTTCTCAAACCTTTCTATGTGAAGAAAATTATTAGTAGACAATATTTCCAAGCAAACAAATAAGTGCACAGAATTTAAGAGAGTATGTTTATTTGTTTGGTAAATAACCCTGACCTGATTTTTTTTAATCCAGTTAGTAGTGTTTGCTAAACATTTTGTATGCTCTAACATCAAAACAGAATGTGACTCCTACCTACCTAAACTATCTAAATCCATGTAGATGGCTGTCAGGATTCTTTAAAGGAGAAGAAACACACACACACACACACACACACACACATAACCTGACTCTAGTTTATTGGATTGCCGGGTTTAGTTGAGTTTTATCAAATTTTTAAATAAAAACGTTCAGAGAAACCAGAAATCCACACATTGTTCCCACGGGACGTATAAACTGTCACCTCAACAGTTTCACTGGAAAATCATAATTAAACCTTAAGCTTAATTTTATCTGTAGACTAATCAAAAGTAACACACAGATATTTTTAGGGATTCATTAATTTTCGGTGTAAAATAGAAGTTTGCTAATTAGTGTGTAAATTCTAAATTTCTTAGGTTTTAGGTTGAGTTCTATTTTCAGAATGAAATTTTCCTACAGTTTAAAGAATTATTTATTTATTTATTTGAGAGAGAGAGAGCTGGGACTGGGAGGGGCAGAGGGAGAGGGAGAGGGAGAGAGAAACCCAAGCAGACTCTGCCCAGCGAGGAGCCTGACTAGGAGCTCCATCTCAGAACCCCGAGATCGTGATCAGAATGGAAACCAAGAGTCAGATGCTTAAACAGCTGTGCCACCCAGGTGCCCCCCCCCTTTTAAGATTTATTTATCTATTTTAGAGAGAGGAAATTTTCCTACAGTTAAAAAAAAAAAGCCTTCTAAAACCTGATTCTATCAGTCTATCATTGTCAATTACTGAGGTCCTGGGATGCAATGTTAGGGTCCTTCCTTAATGGCTAGAACTTGCAACTGATTATTGAGTGCCCACAATATGCAGGCACTGTGCCGAATGATTTACTTAATTTAATCCATTTTACTTTAATTCTGTGTTAAAGATGAGAAAAAGGGATGGTTAGTGATTGAATAAGCAAGTGGCAGAGACTGTGCTCTTAACATCTGTGCATTTGGCATCTTGGGTAATAAAGATTCTGTGTGGATTTTAGCTTTCATAGCCATACTCAGTATCACAGTTAAATAGTGGTGTTTCTCAAATCTTTGTTCTTATGAAAAGGCCATGCAAGATGTAAAGGATATTTAGGGAGTTCTGACAATGTATTTATGTCTGTTTCTGTAACTGACACTGGAGGCCAGAAACATTGTATGACAGTTTGGGACCTTTAGTGAGCCCCTTAGTCACTCTGAGTCTCATTTTTCTCATATATAAATAGAGTAGGTTTACAAATTGATGATTTGTAGGGACTGTTCAGATTCTAAAATCCATGCATATCAAGATGCTCCAGATTTATTAATTAAATAATATATTTAATAGAATAATTAAATTAGTATTAGTGCTTATGTGCTTTGATGTATTATAGAAACATAATGCTCTCATCTGAAATCTATTGACACTTAACACATCTCTGAAAGTATAGCTTAGGGAAATGGCAAAAAAAAATGTATCAATTTCATATGCACCATTTTGCTGTCTTGTCTGGATAATTCTCTGAAGTTGTTAGAGACACTTACTCTGCAGTTACATATTTGGATAAATTAGCATTGACAAAAACACTTGTTGAGCAATTTTTATCATCAGACAATCCAGTCAGTGGCTTGAAGGAGACAAGGATTGGCCATAGTGTAAAGAAGGTATTATTTACACCTAAGAAATTCACCTTGACTTCTGAATCAGTCTGGTCACTCCCAGAGAGAGTTGTGTAACTTGGAGTTACGATGTCTTGTCTCAGGTATTACCTGTGTGCAGTGGGGCTCAACTGGGAGAGATTTTTTCCCCTTAGGAGACTTTGGCAATATTTGGAAACATTTTTGAATGCCACAACCAGGACAGGATTGCCAGGATTTAGCCAATATAAATACATCATGCCCACTTCAGTTTGAATTTCTGATCAACTTTTGATAGTTTTAATATAAGTATGTTCCATGCAATATTTGGGATATACTTATACTAAAAATATTCATTGTTTATCTTGATTTTTGTTGTTGTTATATATCTGGATTTTAAATTGAACTGGGAGTCCTGTATAGTATTTGACAATGCTAAAATGGGCTTGAGGGTTGCTAAGGCATCTAGTGAGTACAAACCTGAATGCTCCTAAACATTCTACAATGCCCAGGCCAGCCATCACCACCATTTTATCTTGAATATGTTCATATTTCACTGAATATAAATGTAACAAGAACTGTGCAGTCCAGCATGTCAATCAATAGCACTAAGGGTGGTAATTATAATCTGTGTGCAGTCTGTTTCACTTGTATAACATTTAGTCTCCTCATTTTTTGAAATATTTTATTTATTTATTTATTTATTTATTTACTTACTTACTTACTTACTTACTTTAGAGAGAGAGCATGCGTGCACCTGCACAAACAGCAAACAGCAGGGGATTGGGGAAGGGGAGGAGCAGAGGGGGAAGGAGAGAGAGAGAGAGAGACAATCTTAATCAGGCTCCACCTAACAGGAGATCCCTATGCGTGGGGCCCCATCTCAGGGCCCTGAGGCCAAAACCAAGAGTCAGACACTTAACTGACTGAGCCACCCAGAGCCCCCAGTCTCCTTGGTTTTAAATTTTATAATAGTGACACTGATTTGGTGCTTTCCTACCTCAACATCTTTAGAGATATCATTATAGATAAAAATGTAAGTAATATTCCTTGTCCCCATCTGCTATTAATTGATGCGTATAAGTGCTTTGAAAAGTTAATATAAAGCAACATTGCTGTGATGCTTTCTCTTTTTTTAAGCTGAAGGTTATTTAAATTCTGATAACAGAACAAAACCCCTTAGGATTATCACTGGAATCATAATCCACAACCAGAGCATGAAAATCAAAGTTCCAGCAGAGATTCAGAGCTAGGTGCTTAATATTGGGAATATGAAGATGAATAAAGCACATTTTTAAATCTTAGATTAGCTGGAGTCTAGAGTTCAGAGAAGTAAAGCAGACATGGAGATGAATAACAAGCTCAATAATTTATTATAAGAGATACTGCTATAAAAATATGTAAGAGTCACTATGGTGACTTGACAAAAAAGGCTCAGAACCATGGCATAAATGCAAGCCCTCACACTCTTAGAAGATGTAGGCTTGTCTTCCAGAAGAAAAACAAAACAAAACAAAACAAAACAAAACAAAACAAAAAACCTTTATGGAAGCTCTCCTTTTACATGTTCAAGGAATTTACCAAGCTGCTAGCAGAATTGATACTGAGTTTTTTGGTGCCTCACTGCAAAATCTGTAATGGTGTTTTCTGAAGTCATAAGAGATCAAAATCCTTTGCCCTTTTGACGGCTGTAAATTAGAAATGTCACCATTCTTCAGGCACTGCCAAGTTACTTATTGTCCCTAATTTCCGAAAAGAGTTTCTTTCCCTCCTTATTCTCTCAAGGATACAGTAACACCGTGTAACTCCAAGCCATTTCTTGATCTAAGAGCTAATAGGAGGTGGATGGGGGTGGGAGTGCCTATGCAAGTTTGCATCCTCTTCAGGCCCTTATCTATTGCTTCTGCATGTATTGGGATGTAAACGTCATTGCCAGGATTATCTTTATGTTTGCCTCCAACTACTGAATAGATGAGAACAGTAGTATGCATCAAACATTTATATCCTAGTTGAGGAAACAAAGAATATATATAGTGACAGAATGTGGTAAGCATTGGAAGAAAGAAACAAAGATCATTTGATGAGATCTCAGAGGAAGGGTACATTCTTTAAACTAATAGGATCAGAAAAATGGAATGGAATGCTGTATGTCAAAAGCTCTTCACTAGGGGTTCCATTGGAGGTGCAAATGGTGATTGTTGTGAAGTCCTTTGCTAGCAGGCACAGTTCAAACATGTACGTGTGCCTTCTTTTGATAGACAGATAGTCATGGTATTTCTGTAGTTTGTGTTTTCTCTCTGGGATATAGCAAGAGGCTTAAAGTCAATTCTGGGCATCTGTAACCAGTTTCTAATCCTAGAAGTATGTAGCAAGATTGAAGAAGTTTACATTTACCCAGAAGACATATGCTGGTTTTGTTTTTGTGTTAAATACTTTGAACTTGGTAGTGGGAACTAAAACTATGCTAAATTTAACTCAAGTAAGTTGTAATGTGTTCCCATTTTGTGTGTCTTTGTCTCTTTTTAAATTTTTAACAAAAATACTGTTTTATTAAATATATTTGGAATTATGCAATATTAATTTCATCAAAATAGTTAGTTCTTTGTGTATTTTACTTTGTATTTATGGCATAGAGGAAGAACTATTAGGTTGACATCCTCTCACTATCAGAAAGAACTACATAGTAAATAAATAATAAGAAGGGCAAGGTAATGGGGCGCCTGGGTGGCTCAGTTGATTGAGCGCTGCCTTTGGCACAGGTCATGATCCCAGGATTCTGGGACAGAGCCCAGCATTGGGCTCCCTGCTTGGCGGGGAGCCTCCTTCTCCCTCTCCCTCTGCTGCTCCCCCTGCTTGCGCCCTCACACACTCTCTCTCTCTCAAATAAAGAAATAAAATCTAAAAAAAAAAAAAAAGAAGAAGGGCAAGGTAATGAAATTAAAATCAATTGTTAATGTGTCATTCTTTAAGAATAAAGGGACTCCATTAAGAAGAGGCTGTAAGGTAAAAATGGACTCATACATTGATGGGCACAAAAAGTAGGGAATTGAAATAAATGATTGACTAATAATCAGAGAGGCAATGAGCAAGGAACTCCATAGAATGATTTTTGAATGTTGAATACAACTATTACCATTACTGGTACTATTACTAAACTATAAAATGGCCTTTGAAATTTGGGTTTGCTTTATAAGTAAAGAGAAACTATTATTGTAACTGTATGTTTTTCACATCAAAGGTGCAAGAAATAGCGGATGTTTTCAGTGCCTGTTCCTATTCTATATAGAGTATAGTGGTTTTCAGTCGCATTTTTCCTGTACCATCATGACTTATTCATTAGTAATAGTAGCTCACTATGGCTATGGTTCTCAAATCTGGAGAGTGGATCATGGATTGGCAAAAGGATTTAAGAACCCCTGGGGGAAAGTTGTTTATTCTGGGAAAAAAAAAATCTGGAGAGGCTGAAATTCCTACTCATTAAGAAGCTGGAGTAGCAAGTTGGATAAATTTCCCATAGGGTAGGCTATTTCCCACTTAAATGTGAAAATACTAGCATCTATAGGATTATTTATAGATTTCCCTGCCTCCATCCATAATCCTTATTCCACGTAAAGATAATTATTAGCTTCCTATACTAACTATTCAGCTTTGTTAATAATAACAGAATATCTGTCATTTTGAATAGATTACAAAACATTGATACAAGAAGTTGCAAAGGACGAAAATAGACAATGGCTTAGTATTTATTCTTCCTTCAGAATATGGAATAAATATTCATTGTTGTCTAAGCTATAGAGACATTCCTTTACATTTTGATATTTTACAGACATAGGTAAATTATGTTCTTCATTTAAACAAGTTAATAAGCTTACCCAGGATAGCCAAAAAATATACTCCATCATACTTTAATATTTCTCTTTTGCTAAAAAGCATTCTATGCCACTAGTGAACAGACCAAGCCCTTACATTACTTGTCTTCAATAAAACATTATTATCTTTTGGCATCCTCTTGCACTAGGGGAAATAAAAAGTCACATGTGGAGAAGTTCTAAATGCTAGACAGAAATGATCCTTGGAGGGCAATTTTTATCCTCCACGGAAGTATTGCAGACTTCTTCCATTAGCATAGTCCCAGGGAGCAAAAGGTTAGGGAACTGGGACTGCCAACTCTACCTGAACACATAAGTCAACATTTCCTCCAAGCAGCGAGGGAGTGTGAGAGTGCACCCACATGTGCATTAAAGTATCTGAGACGAGAAACAACAATTGTAATATTTTACTTTGGAATATACTGTACAGATGGTGACATTTTGTTTGTGGTTGTAGGGAAGAAAGTAAGGCAGTTTCCAGATTCCCCCCTCAACACCTACCATTTGGCATAGGATATGGGAGGTTGAAGAAAACGGAGGGATTTTTGCCTCAGTTGAAACAGCTGGAAAACAGATGGAAGCTGGTGTGCAATTTGCCAAAAGCCTTGTCCAAGTCTCCCACCCATTTTCCACCAAAGAAAAACTAGTCAGGTGATAGCAGTGGAGGCCTTAGGGTCAGCAAATGATGGGCTTCAGGACATGTTGGGGAAATAAAAAGAAAAAGAAAATTTAAAAATCCGAGTTTATAGGAAATACAAGTCCAGAAATGTAGTTCCAAGGAGCATGTTTTCAATAGGAAAGAAAATATGGGAGCAACATGGGTGAAAACCACAACAGAATCACGAATACACGGATGAAAGTGTACACAGAATTAATTGACATTGGTGCTACCTCAACTGTTGCCTTTCTCTCTCTTAGGTGATGAATTCAGGAAGCACACACCCACTCTTTGTCAAGTTAGGTACAATGTCATTATTCCACGTGCAATTATGTTAAGTGTAAGTGTGCACAGTTCACATTGTTTTAGTCACTGGATTTTACTCGCTGAGCTACTTTGGTTTGGAATTCAGGCATTCAATAAATTGCTTTTGGATTTAAATGTTGAATTATAGCCAGACTTTTGTTTAAATTCAGTCACTGGATATATAAACCTCCTGTTGTATATTTCTAGTTACAATGGGCATGTATATAGATCCACTCCAAGTGACCGTTCTTACAAGCCTTGGCCCAAGTTCTGTGCGCTTGTGTATTTGTGTGTGTATGTATGTATTGATTTTGAAGTACTTTTGAATACTACAAAAGTTAAAGTATTTCAAAAATAACAAAGTAATAGACTTTCCTCAATGTGAATTTGTTCATTCATGCTTATATAAGGGAATGTGTTGACCATGAATCATTCAAATTGAATTGCTCATAAGAAAAAATGCTCTGGCTTTGCTGTCAGTTTCCAGAGTTGCTTTACAGAAAGGAAAAGAGTATTGTCCCCATATAAAGAATAATCATCTGCAGATTTCAGACTGAGCATGGCTCCAGATTGGCAATAATACTTTTGATTCACATGGGAATATAGATCCTGTGAGAGGTACTTATCTGAGTATTCTAGGCTGTGACTGCATTTGCAGTCTGCCAGGACGGCCAATGGAAACATTAAATGAAAAAAAATTCAATCATCAGGAAGGTTTGCTCACGCAGAATAGCTAAATGCTGTAAAGATGTAGAGGTTGGCAGATCTGTAGCTAAAAAAAATAAGTGGTTGATGACTGGAGGTTCCACTTTGAGTCAGGCAAGTTGGCATCGTGTGAGCACAGCCTATCTGAGAGCTTCCACGTCATCTATTACAGAACTTCTCTTGTCCTAGTCCATGGCTTAGTATACAGTAAAGCCCGTGTGTGTCATATCACAAGCCACTTTTGCCCTGAATTGAGCCCTGCCTGCTCTGCCAAGGTGGGGAGCCAGTCAACACGGGTAAGTGTGACAAGCCCAGAAATGTGCTCAGTGAAATCTGAGAAATTTGCAACTGTGCCACGACATCAGTGAATCCTCCTGTGATCCCTCAGAGGAAAAGTAATGGCCAGTGCACCAAAATTTCGATGCAGACTGTTTGTAGTTGCTGCTGCTGCTGGACCTGCACAACTTTGCATCGGGCCAACGGAGATTCAGTAAGAGTCAGAACATAACTGTTTACATTGGAGTGCCTTGTCTGGTGGATTCCCATTATGCAGGGCCCTCTTGACTTCAGTGGGACTGTCCCCGCCAGACAGAAAAGAACATATATATATACTAAATACTAATGTATCTATATGTATTACTTAGCATATTTAAGCATCATTGGATGAAAAAACAGATGTTGCCCAAAAAGGTCTTTTCTAAAGTATACCATATTTGTCAATTAAAAAAAATTAAAATGTCATTCTGTATAACCTTTTCTTTAAGAGATGGGGGAGGGGCAGAGGAAAAGAAAGAGAGAGAATCTCAAGCAGGCTCCATGTCCAGTGCAGAGCCCAGTGTGGGGGCTCGATCTCACAACCCTGAGATCATGACCTGAGCCAGAATCAGGAGTAAGACGCTTAACTGACTGAGCCACCCAGGTGCCCCACACTTTGTAACCTTTGATTAACCATCATTTTTCCTATTTCGCTTCTCTCATTTGGGCTCATAGAAGACTTCATTGTACTCCCACCTGCTAAAGATGTCACAGTTTATGTGCACATGCTCAAAAATAGAGAATTGAAGTAAATTTTCAGAGAGCACAAACACACCACTTACCTTGATCATGTTGCTATTTCCGTGAAGATAGATTCAACATGAACTAGTAGAGCTGGTATGATTACCTGTTACTGGTTTATGTGGATTTTTTTTCCATTATAGGCTCACATTCTGTTCTTCAGTATATTAAGAATGTCTTCTAACCTACATCTCAGGGATATGATAAGGATACGTGAAATACTATATGTTAATTATGTCTTAAACGCATACGAAAAAAGATGGAACAATATGCTCCAAATTATTATTATTTGTAAATGGCATTATGAGATTTGATGTTTGGGTAGCTTTTGTTAGGTGTTGTTCATCTTTTTTTTTTTTTTTTTTGAGATTTGTTTACTTATTTTAGGGTGCCTGGGTGGCTCAGTCGTTAAGTATCTGCCTTCGGCTCAGGTCATGATCCCAGGACCCTGAGATCATGACCTGAGCTGAAATCAAGAGTCTGTGGCTTAACTCATTCAGCCACCCAGGCACCCTAGTATTGTGCATCTTCTGTTTATTTCACATGTAATGAAAATACATTTAAAAACTTTTTCATAGTTTGAATTATATGAACACAATTTTATTTATAGATTCCACATTGGAATACGTATTATACAAAATAAAAGAATCGCATTGCTATTGCCCTCAAAGAGACTGAACTTAAACAGAAATTAAAAGGTCAGTAAATAACGCACACACTCTTATGTATGCTTGTCTGAGTTTGAACTGACTTTTGTGGTCCAGTTGCTAAACATTCGAATTGCTTAAATATTCATATACTAAGTCAATGCTTTTTTTTTTTTTTTAGGAATTAAAAAGTTCAATCCTACTTAGATTACTTAGATCCCAAGTATACATGTTAAACAAGTTATAAAACACAATTTTACATCTAAAATTGTGTTCCAGAGGCGGTTTATTTATCTTTTTATCATATTAAGAGCAGTTACGTTTTTTGTTCATATTTTGAAAGAATAGTAGACAATTTGCAAGTTAGGCTGTGAGTCACATGAGAGGAGATCAAAAAAAAAGAAAAGGAAAAGAAAAAGAAATGTATCTTATTCTGTTGTGAGATCAGTCTTACTGCTCTCTATTTTTCCCATGTCTAACACAGTATCTGAAAAAGTAGTTAGTAAATGCTCCTGGTATGAATGATGTGATTGAATGCATTTGAATGAATGAAGTAAATCTAATTCTCTCTTACTTTTTTTTTTTTCTTTTTTCCAGACTCCCAGGAAGGAAATTACAAGTCAGAAGTCAATAGTAAACCCAGGAAGGAAAGGACAGCTTTTACCAAAGAGCAAATCAGAGAACTTGAAGCAGAATTTGCCCATCATAATTATCTGACCAGACTGAGGCGATATGAGATAGCAGTGAATCTGGATCTCACTGAAAGACAGGTAAAGTTGGACATTGTTGTGATATGGTAGTTTTAATTGTGTTGAGTCAACAGTCTTCTCTCACCATTTCTGAAATATTTAGATCTGTGGTTCTTAGATACCATTTGGAAGACAGGTATTCTATTCCATGATGAAGTTTTGGCCCAGCAAAATGACAAAATTAAGGATAAGATAGCATTGTTTTAAGGAAAACTACATTTATTCAGTTTAAGGAATCATCCTTTATTCTGTAATTGTGTCCTTCCTATATATTTTGGTTTAAAAATAATTATTTCTTGTATATAATGATGGCATACAGTGAGCAATCTTGTTTGCTTGTATTTTAAAATCTCCTTATTTTGGTGTAATAGAAAGCTGCAACCCCATGTTAGTTTCCTCTTGCTCAGACAGGGTTTGCTATGTAACACATTAACCCCCAAACCTCAGTGACATAACAAAAAAGTTCACTATTTGCTCACTCTCCATACTAACTTTACAAGTCCAGCATTGCAGACAATCACTCACTCACGGACACAGTCTGACTCTCTGGCATCTCGACATGTGGTGTCCTCGGTAACCACAGGAGGTAAGAAAGAGTTGGAGGTTCATGCATTGACCTTTAAATGTTTTCACCTGGAAATGACCCATGTCACTTCCATTTATACTCTAAGGTCCGGAAATCATCAGTGGTGCCGCTTAAGTTCAAGGGGGCTGGGAAATGATGGGAGCAAGGGCATATAGATCATTGGTAAATATTTCCCAAAGATTTTTGAAATTATATTGTTCTCAAAAATTTTAAATTCTGGCGTCGACTCACTTAGAGAACACTTTGAAATTATTGATGATCCGTGGACCCCAGTTGATAAAACCTAAAAAATGCTTTTTAATTAATTACATTTTAGGTCCTTTCTTGGATTTTATTTGCTCCAATAGTGCTCCCAGTGCATTCTTTTTATGGATTCTGATTTGCCCTGGGAGAATCTAGCCTACTGATGGTTAACAGTCGCTAATCTTTGGAAAAACATTCCTGAAAGGCAAATCCAAACATCTTTATGGACAGTGCAGTTATGATTGGCACTCCTAGGACTGGAGTCTCATTTCCTCTTTCACTGTATGCACCTTCTCCAGGGATCCCATTGGAACCAAAGAAATACCAACAGGGTGTGGACAAATGAATATTATCGTAGGAGAGCAAGTTATTTTATCCAATTTCTTAAATCATCTGCTTTCCTTCTTTTAATTTCTGGATTTCAGCTTTTGGTAGGATATTTCTGGGTAGTGGGAATATATCAAGAAACACTTTTATGTGGTTTTATTTATTGGCAGCTTATATTTTATTAAATATTATGGCTAGTACCTAAGTTATAAAGCACAACATTTTCCTTCCCTTGAACTTCACATACAAAGTTCCCTCCGTAAGTGTACAACATTTGGCATGCTGGAAAGAAGAATCCAAAATCTACATTATTGGACATCTGTTTTATTTTCATTTTTTTAAAAACTGGGAGCAGATAAAGAAAAGAAGGGTGGGGAGGAATTACATGTTAATGTCCTTATATATATCAGTGAATTCTAGGAAATGCAATCATGTTTTATATGATACATAAAGGAAACAAACTAGGATTTGCTTCCAAGCTACAGAAATAATGGGATGCAGTACTATACTCTTGAAGTCAAGAGAAAAGTGAAGATTCTGTGCTTGCTATCCTGGGGATGGCTTTGGTTACCTGTGATTATCTGATTATAAGGCAGAGGTTTCACTTTTGGTTTAGAGTAATTTATTTTTATAAGCAATTCTAGAAATTTGGTCTGGGAATTTTTTAGGTATTTTCGATATGTATTTTTCTTCCTGAGTTGCCATTTATAGAAAATAATGATATGCAATTTTAAGCAAAATTATACACACACACACACAATTTTAATCTTGTTTTTGTTTTTTAAAGGTCCCTTTTCAGTTTTGTATCAGTTAGCCTTTGCTATGTAACAAACCATTCAAAAATCTTAGTGGTTTTAACCAATAACCAACGTTCAGTTTGCTCACAATTTTGTAGGTCAGTGATTTTGACGAGGCTCAACTGGATAGTTACACTGCTGGACTTACCTAAATCCCTCATAGAGCTGTAGTCACCTGGTGGGTTTGAAGAGCTGGTTGGTCTAGATAGCCTCAGCTGGGACACTTGTCTCTGTTGTGTGTGGTTTCATCTTCTTCTGATAGGTTCCCTGGGACTTTTCAAATGGGGATAGAAGCATTGCCAGAAGTAGAAGAAAAACTCCAATGTACAAGGGCTTTCAAAGACTCTGCTTACCTCACATTTATTATGCCTCACTGTCTAAAGCAAGTCATATGACCAAGCACAGTGTCGACGTAGAAGGGGACCATCTAAAGGAATGGATACACGGAAGGAAGGCAACATTTGTTGGAGGCCATTACTGAAATGATCTAACCAAAGTGTCATAGGGGAAAAAACAAACAAACAAAAATCCTTGAGATATAATTGGATTTTCAAAGAACTGAAATTTTGTTTTGTGCAGATTTTTTTATCCTATAAATCTTTATTTCCAATTTTGCAAGTTAATATGAAAAGGAGATTCATTTATATGGAATCCAAATTCCCACAATCAAAATTAAGTCTTTAGAGGGCCACTATGTGTTAGTAAGAAAAAAGTGAATTATTATGATAAAAATTTGAACAAAACGACTAGATTTTCCAATTGGAATTGTGTATTCTTAGGCCAGTAACAATCTCCCTAAGGCATAAAATGGAAATTAAAACTACCTTCTCTTGCTTCTACTCAGGTTTATATGTCATAATGGGTATGAAAGGATTTCTAGCATAAACTATAAAACACAGTTGTCAACCAAAGGGGGGAAATGTCTACCGTTCAAGGTATAGTGAATTAATTATTTTGTAACACAAATATTTGTTGAGTTAGATGCTAGAAGTAAAACCTTGCTAAAATAAGCTAGACAAGTTTTTGCTAGAACATGGGAGAGGCAAAGATTGATGAAGTACTAACAATCGTGATGAGTGTTGAATATTACAAGAGAGGAATGACAGGGTTGTATAGGAGAATGTTCCTGATTCTGCCAGATTTCATTTTATTCCTAGACTTCTGTGTACACGCAGTATCTTAAATTGAGTATCTGAAGGCTTTATTTATATCTTCTGGGATGAATTTTACTATGCTAAATTTATCAGAAAAATATTGTATGCTGTCAGTCATCAATTTTACTCTTCTTAAAGGTCTGAAAGCATATTCCTTCAAGATGCAAGAGCTTTTGTCCCAGTGAGATATTTTCAGTTTATTTTCTCAAGCTTGGGCTTTTAAATTTATAAATATAGAATTATAAAATGAACCCATTTCATTCATCTTCTTTTAATTGTGACACAACAATTCCATCACTTTAATTTTGCACTAATGCTATACCTACTTATCTATGTAATCTATATCCTAACCCTATATATTCTTAAATAACACCCCTTGTATAGGATTTCCTGATGTAAAATATTCTAATTATAGACATGTACTTTTTTCATTTCCATTCTGCAAGATTTATCTTTCCATACTTTAAAATAGCCTGAGACTTATATCCAACTCCATATTTTACAGTGTTTTCCTTATCTTTAATAGAATTTTCAATCCCCTACAATGTTTTTTCTTGACTTTGTAAAAGCTTTTCAAGACTCAAATGCAAAGGTAGAATTCATATGTGTATAATGTAAAAAGAAAAAAATAAATATTAAATAATCTATAATAATTTATGGTGGAATTGTTTCACAGAAATAACTTTCTCCTAAATGAAAATTTAATTTATAATCAGAAGTAGTCTTTAGATGTACTTTCATCTAGGAATTTTATATAATTGCCTATTAAATATGCCTATGTATAACTTATATGTTATTTGTACATACCCCTACTTTGTTTATATCATGAATCAACATACTTGCTACATTTTATTATAGGCCACGTACATGTCATTATAAAGACTTACTATAAAAAAACAGATTTGCTAGGATGATTAGGTTTCCTTTAAGGAAAAAAGTAAGATTAAATCCTTAAATATCACTCAGGACCTGAATTTTCAAATCCCTACCTGAAGAATAGTTCTGCAATTTTGCAAAGAAGTCAGATTCTTAATGCTTGTGTCTCCCATAATGCAATGCCTTTACAGGTCAGGGAAGTCTATAATCCCCTTTGAACTCCATCAGGTCAAAGAAGAAGAAGAAGAAAAAAAAAGAGGCTCATTCTGCAAAGTAATTCCACATTAGCACATAGGTATTAAAGAAAATTATGTTAAATAAAAATGGAGATACTAGAACACAGTTGAGCTTCAAATATTTTTAATTACATAATGCTGTTGTGTGGAAGTTACCATTCTAGTATCTCCCAGCTTCTAACGTAGAGTTTCCATTTTACAACATATTCTCACATACCCTCCTCAATCAACAGCTAATAAGCCTCAGTTGGCAGAGCCACTTGGAATATTTTGAAGAGCCAGTCTAAAGACCCTCCTGTCCCAAGGTATTTTTACATTTGACATGCTTATTCTGGCCTTTTCATCCGTCCAGACACACTTGGAGAAAGCTGCTGCCAATTTTGTAATATCTCACAGTGGGAAGAAGAGAGAAGGCAGCTGCATGAAACTGTAACAGGAGTGACAAAATGGACATTTTTATACAGCTAAAGCTGCCAAATATAGGAAGAATGGGAGAGATCCTTTCATTTCACAAAGCTAATCAAAGGTGCAATGTTGCAGATTTGTAAACTAGCAAAGATTACTGGAATAAACAGACCGAATTCATGATTCCTCTGCCAAGATAAATGGAAAATCCCACCTACTTGGATCATATTCCATTAGTGGAAATGAGAGGGATTATGCTTTGTTTGTTACTCCTAAATCATTAAATGGCTCAATGCCAAGTATTTTCAAAATAGGCATCCGTTTTTTGGATCACTATGAAGGAGAATTTTCCATGGGCCAAATAAACAGTGGTTTTGTCTTTTGCTCATCAATTTACACAATCCCTGTCCTTTGAAAGTTTATTTCTATAAATTCATATGAATACTTCTAGTTATTTAGCTAATAAATTATTCTCCATGACCAGACATACTGTGTGTTTAAGGTAATTCAAGACTACCTCTGAAGCCAATGATGTTAGAGTATTTCCTCATTTTCTTTAGAGTAGTATTTAACAGTCACCTGAAGTCACAGTAAGATGTTTCTTTGCTTAAGTCATGGTGTGTCTGCTATTTTAAAAGATTAAACATGAGGGGTGCGTGGGTGGCTCAGTCGGTTGGGCATTGACTTTTGGTTTTGGCAAAGGTCGTGATCTCAGGGTAGTGGGTTAGAGCCCCTCCTGGCCTCGGGCTCTGTGTTCAGTGGGGGAGCCTGCTTGAGATTCTCCCTCTGCCCCTCCCCCCTGCTCACTCTCTGTCTCAAATAGATGAATAAAATCTTAAAAGAAATAAAAATAAAAATAAAAAAATAAAAGATTAAACATGAGTTGACCCCTACTAGAAAAATGGTGGTTAGCATAAGGTGGAGGAGTTGATGGTGGCATATGATGGAATCTTCAATTGTAATGGAAAGAGGTATTGCCTGGGTGCTGCTGTTTTTTTTTTTTTTTTTTTAAAGAAATGCATATGGACAATGCACAATCTTGACTTTTTTTTTTAAAGATTTATTTATTTTAGAGAGAGAGTGCGAGCAGGAGGAGGGGCAGAGGGAGAGGAAGAGAGAGAGAAGCAGACTCCCCACTGAGCAGGGAGCCCGACTCAGGGATCGATCCCACAACCTCCAGATCACCACCCCAGCCAAAATCAACAGTCGGAGGCTTAACCAACTGAGCCACCCAGGGGCCCTGAGACAATGTACAATCAAAAAGCAGATTCAGAACTATCTTACATACTACAAAACAAAGGCTATGAAGTAAGATGAGTAATGTAAGACAATCAATTATAAAGCAAGATCTATAAAGAAAAGTTCAATGATTTAACTCTCTCCTAAGTCAATTTTTAGAAATATTACCTGTATAATGTAGAAGGCTGAGAAATAAGCAATTGATTGATCTCTAATAATTTACAAATTTAGATATCCAAACATGAAATAATGTAGAAAAAAATCTCAGAAAAATAAGGCCTTACCCTTATTGAAACAGCCTTGAGAATATATAACAAATCAATTTTTTTAAATATTAGGTGGATAGAGATAGTAATATACAGATATGTATCTATATGTATATATACATATACACACATATATATACACATACACACACATATATACACACATATATATACATATATACACAGACATATATATGAATGTATGTGTATATATACATATAGATACATATCTGTATATTGCTATCTCTATATCTATATATATATATACACACACACACCTATAAAATGAGCCTTTATTTTAGAAACTTTATTAAAATTTGCTCTACAGATTCTTGCTATGAGCATTCATCAAATTGATATAATGAAAGGATAAGGATAATTCTTTTTAATCTCAGAATTGCCACATTTTATTTCCCGATTTCTTCAAAAAGGAAACAAATATATTAATTGATACTTAATCAGTAAACCAACAATAACATTCTGAAACATAACGTGCATTGTATCACAGGATCACCTTCTTATTTTATTTTATTTTATTTTTTTAAGATTTTATTTATTTATTTGTCAGAGAGAGAGCACGCGTAGTGGAGAGGGGCAGAGGGAGAGGGAGAAGCAGGCTTCCCGCCGAGCAGGGAGCCCGCTGCGGGGCTCGATTCCAGGACCCCGGGATCATGACCTGAGCCGAAGGCAGACGCTCAACCGACTGAGCCACCCAGGCGCCCCTGGACAGTTTTGGTTTTTTGTTTTGTTTTGTTTTTAAATTTTTGAACTTTTTCCAGATATTTAGGTTATTGACTATTTTTTGTGGTCAGTGCATTTGAATACGATAGTAATGATTACTATTACGCTTTCTTAAAATAATCCTAGGTCTAAGGAAGGATCCCTAAATCTAGTAAATGAAATGATGAGTGTAGTGAAGTTTCATATATATTATAATAATGAAGTTAAGCTTGTCTAGAAGTAATCAGAATATTAATTTCATTGGGTTGAACCATAGGAAGTTGCCTATTATTCTACTGTACTGATAAAAATAGTGTGTTCCTATGTTTCAACCACATACTTATATTTGATGGGTTTCACTTAATTAGATCATGACTAGAAGAGTCTGTTAGTCAAAATGGTATATACTGACTGTGATATGCTGCTAACTCTTGTTAAACATCATTCCAGAGATTAGTCAAAATGTTGAGAACAAAGGCCATCATTCTAGTTGATCTAGGGGTGTGAACAAAATAAGTACGGGTAGTGGCTCAGAATACACAAATTCTATGTATTAAAGATTTGCTAGTCAGGGATTTTTTTAACACAATAAAGGATAAAGTTTCCTAATTTAGTTTTGGTGTGTCCACACAAATTTACTGAAGTCATATGTTCATACTACGCTTAGGTAACCAGTATTTCACTTAAAATAACTAAAAGGCACACCTATTTTTTAATTGTGTAAGAAATAGCATTAGGAATAATGAATTTTCACTGTAAATTAGTATTATTGAAATAAGCCATTTGAGTTGAATTTCCTCAGGTATGACAGAAAGAGGTATTGTTGTTAGCATCCATTATTAGTGTGACATTTCTAAAAAGTCAACTAAAAGGAATCACTCCTCTGAAAATTTTGCCCATCATGTGAATGACTACTTTGGTTGCATTTTTGGAAAGGAGAAATGTGCTATTGGCTTGTAATTATACCCATGACATATGATTTATTATGGAGAATTTCATTTGTTGCCTCAAAAAAGTTATTTTTTTTGAAATATATAATTTGCCTAGGGCTCCCAGTAGCTAATGTGTATTCAGTTTGTTTAAAAATATGCAAAATAGTAAATATTTTATGACTACATTGGTGAGCCTAATTCTCAAGCATTCTAAATAGGAAAAAAAAAAAAGAGGCTTCAAAACTGAAAATTATAGAGGTGAGGAAATGATTCATTGGTCATAAACATTGTGCTAAAATAGAGGATAATCATGAAAGGCAGCCCTCTAAACAAGAATTCAGGCTTTAGTAATGGAATATGTCGTAACACCCTTCATCCTCCTAAACATACACCCTGTACCTCCCAACCCCAAGTCGCATGGCTATGGAAACAGCACAGTCAGCTGGTTGCTGCTTCTGTGCACTTCTTGAAAATAGCTAAGGGATTCCTTCTCTTAATCAGATATAAATCTATTCAGGCAGGAAGAGTATTTCTTTTCCACATTTTTCATCCTTACCTTATGGAGCATTGGTTCTAATTCTTCAGTTCAACTGCTGACTTTGCCACTGAATTACTTGGTTAAGTCTTTCCAGGGCCTGTTTACCTTGGCTTACCAGATAGCTGCTGTGACCAAATTTAATCACAGGGCATGTGATTAAATCTGCAAATTGTACTTAATGAAATTATTCTTCGCATGTTTTCACGTGGTAAAGATGTGAATAAATATTTGTTAGATAATGTCTACAGTATTTCAAGCGCCCAGATACAAATGAAAACAGAGTATTAAATCTACAAATTCCAGATGTTTAGAAACCTCTAGATATGTCACTGAAATATTCAGTTTTCGTCCAGATGTTTGGTGTTAACGATTGTTTCTTCAAAAGACAGACATTTATGGTGTTATATAAATATGGGTCATGGCCTTATGTAGTCTAACATCCTATCAATCTGTTTGCCTCTGGTCATCTTAGGAAATTGTGTGGCAGTTGCAGATGCATGTTTCATTTGTGTTCTCCTGTGATATATTGTGAGCCCTAAAAGGACAGGTATTATGGACTTTTATATGGAAGGCTGTAATGTGAATGACTAAATAAATTAAATAAAAAGATAAAACGAATGTTTAGCAAATGGCAGTGATGATTCTCACAGGACAAAATATGATTTCTAAATTCTGAAATACGTCACTCAAACAAATTAATCACAGCAAAAATCACTTGGCTGCTTTCTTCAGTAAAAACAGTCAAGATGTGAACAAATGATTTTCTGTTTATTTAAACAGTAGTTTGATCATCCAGGAAATGTAAATACTAAGGGATAACAAGTGAGACTTCTTCATAATAAGCAAATGTTCTGAAAAGTAAGGTGTCAAACTGAGCAAAATATTCACTACCATAATATAGCAGGCTGTTATATATTTGTTACTTTTTAATATGAATATTTTTGAAAGCTATCTGTATGCGTAGATGTTAGGAGTCTATAAGGTTTGGTTCATATTGCTTTGATTTCATGAATAATAGTATTTTTTCATAACTCAAATTCTTGGGATAAAGAATTTATTTTTATCTGAGCTGGTAATCATACTGTGTAACAAAACAAAATGCACTTTATATGGAATCTTGCCTTAGATCCAAGCTTGAAAAAGGAAATATTTGTAAACAAAAACAAAAACCTCATTTATCTAGCACTTTCCAGAGAAATTGTATACTAGAAACTAAAATTGGCTTTAGGACCCTGTTAAAAATAATGAAAGTTCACAAAATTTATATATTATGCTCCAAGATGGACAGATTTGTTTTAATTATCTGCAAAATGTTTGATGACCCAATTTCCTGCAACCTATGGTATTGCTCTAGGTTGCTAGGACAAAAATTTCGGATGCCAATAATATCAAGAGCATGAGATTCCCAGAGGAAAGAAATAATTTGCTATAATAATTATGTGGCAGTATAGCCGTGTGGAACAGTGACCATAGGGGTAGAGTTCTTTACTATATCATGGACCATTGGGAGAATCTCTTAATGGTGGATTAACAACGATACCAACTAGAACAACAAACAGTTTAAGGATATTCTATAAAATATGAAGCTAATCTTTATATCAAAGGCTTTCATATACAGTCAGTAAACTGTTCCTTACGTGTTTCTTTTCTTGACTCTGAATGTCTTGAGGGCAGGGACTTTGTCTTATTCATTTGTACATTCCCTCCCTCTAATCCCTCCCATTTTTGATCTAACACAGTAGCTGTTGCTAGACATTCACTAATATCAAGTATATGAATGAATAAATGGAGCTTGAAAGTCACCAAGGAAATGTGAGATTGATTTTACTCTGTCTAGTTTATAAATGCAGATTAATATATAAAATGCACGTGTAAACTTTAATTAAAATAAATAGCATATTTATTTTTTAAAAATGAAGTGTCAGGCATTTGAATGATTATACTTTAGCTAACTTATAAACAAAACAAAAAGCTGTTTTTTTCAATTCAACCAATGAAGCTGGATTATAAAATGATACTAAATTAGACTATAGTTTGTTTATTTATAAAACCTTGGTGTTAATAATCTAGTGGAAATATTGATTTATAATCTGGGATTACGTTTATAGATTTGTTTTTAATACTGTGATGCTAGTAGAAAAACATATGCTTTTCCCTAAAATCTTTCTCATTTCAATTCACCTCAATATTTTATAGTATATTTGAAAATAAATCTGGACACACTGACTTTTGATATTTTTCCATTTTTATATGTATCCATCATGTATTTGTTGCTGTTTTTTGTTCTGTTATTAATTTCATGGCATTCTGGTATCAAATACGTAATTTAATCTCTAAAGGAAAATAGTATATAATTACTGTATAATTATCAAATGCTTTCACATCCATATACATGTGTGTGTCTTTATTCATATATCCATACATGTATGTAGGCGTATATAGCTACCATTGAAAATTATGAAAGCCTTTTATCAGTCTGTTTTAAAAAAAAAGTGAAGTGGCAAATTTTCACATGGTCACAGAAAACAACACAAAATAGCCTCTACAACTTCTAAAATCAATACCATATTCTTACATTTTTCTCATTTAGAATTGCACATAACAGGTTTTATACTGTTATTATAGAATTACTGTACCCCTTCTCCCAGAAAAGGAAATAAGTGTAGATTTTAAAAGAAATCTATTCCTCCCATTTTCTGCTAAGATTATTTTGACTGAATATTTCAGCTCTTGGTGACAATGATGATGATGTGTTTCTTCCATCTGGAATTGTCCACGGAGAAAATGTCCCTATGGAGAATCTTGAAAGGCTCATTATTCCAATATTACAAATATGAAAATTGGGGTAGAGAGAAGTATAATTTTCTCAAATTCACACAGAAACTCAGAAGTGAAGCCAGGAGTAGAGCCCAACTCATGTGGAAAAGATCTAATGCAACATGCAATGTCAAGCTTGCAAAGGTAATTAAATTGAGTAGTATAATTACCTAAATTATAGTACAGGAAATAGTGTCATATTTACGAACCTAATTATATCGAGTGGGAGAATTACATGAATGATAGTAATCATATGGATGGAGTTCACATACTTTATATGCTTTACTTCTCTAGTCTAAATACTTAAAAAGTAGGAGTTTGAAACATAACAGGAACAACAACAACAAAAGCCCAGTCTGAATCCAAACCACCCCCAGGTTTAAATTCTGGCACCCCATTTTCCCCTCTGTGTAATCCTAAACAAGTTACTTAACCTTTGAGTCTCAACTTCCTCATCTAAAAATCGGAGTAATGTCAAAGGTATCTGGAGAAAATCATGACTATTAGAAATAGTTCATAAACAACACCTATAGTATAGTTGCCCAGCCTTAAATAGGTATATAATAAAAGGCAACTACTGATCGTTTCACTATTAAGTAACAGTAACACATGAACACCCATCAGCTAGTTTTTGTTGTTGTTGTTTTTAAAGTTTACTTATTTATTTTTTAGTAATCTCTACACTCAACATGGGGCTCGAACTCACAACCCTGAGATCAAGAGTCGCATGCTCCACTGACTGAGGTAGCCATGCAGCCCAATCAGCTAGTTTTTAACCAATCTTCTTTTATTACATTTTCTGAGTTTTTAATCAATCTTTTTCAACATTTTCTTATTTTTTAAAATTGTCAAATGGATTAATATATATTTAGAGTAATGTATATTTATAAGAGTTCAATTATGGCCTCATAGGCCAATGAAAATCCAGAGTTGAGAAATGTCTTATTTATTTATTTATTTATTTATTTATTTATTTATTTATTTATTTATTTTTGATGCAAACATCTGAGGAAACTGTACTACTTTTGATGGAGTATTGTGATTTGAAGACCACTAAAATAAATACATTTTTGGAAATTTAATAGATTCCTCGTCACCTTCTCTTTAGCACTGTGCATTTACAGAAACTGATACTGGTTTTTAAATGAAAATGGAGGATATTCAAAATATTCCTGAAGTAGACTAAAACAGAACTATGTCTACCAGATATAAAGACTTATTATGAAATTTAATAATTAAGACTGTGATTTTGTCATAGTGTTAGAAAAATTGAGTGCATCAATAAAGCTGTACATACATGGAAACTTGATTTATGACGGAGTTGAAAGAGTGATCACTGGAGAAACGGTGGACTCTTTAATAAATAGTTTTGGGCAACTTGTTATACATATGGAATAAAGAAAATTTAGGTCTTTTCTTTGAATTTCATGAATTATTTCATGAATTAAGCACTTCAATTTGAAATGCAAACCTCAAAACTCTTAGAAGAAGACATAGAAGAATATCTTAATGACCTTGAGAGAAAGAGGGTTCTTAATGAAGATGTAAAAGTGATAGCAATTGATAAATTTGAGTATATTAAATTTTAGGGTTTCCAATCATCAAAAGGCACTTTAAGGAAAGGAAAAAGACTATAAATTGAGAGAATATAGTAGCAGCCATATAAGTGCAAAGCATTAATTTAGCATTCAGAACATTTTCTAAAGGTCTGTAAAGAAAAAATTAAAAAGAATTCAATGCAAACAAGACATACCAGAGGCATTTCACAAAAGAAGATTTAAGCATCATTTTAAAGAAGTTTTACTTCAGGGACGCCTGGGTCGCTCAGTTGGTTAAGCGGCTGCCTTTGGCTCAGGTCATGATCCCGGGGTCCTGGGATTCAGCCCCACCTCTGGCTTCCTGCTCAGCCGGGAGCCTGCTTCTCCCTCTCCCTCTGCTGCTCCCCCTGCTTGTGCTTTCTCTCTCAAATAAATAAATAATATTTTTTTAAAAAGATATTTTACTTCATTAGTAATCAGGAAATGCAAAGTAGGAACATGGTAAGATAACATTTTTAGTCACATTGGAAAAAAATTGGTAACTCCAAATAACTCCAAATGTTGATGTAGATGTGGATCAATAACAACTCTTACACAGTGGACTGTATGTATGTATGTGGGGGGTAAATTGATGCAGCTTTGGAAAACAGTTTTTCTGTATTATCATGTTAAGTTGAATGTTCATATACTCTGCGACCCATTGATGCAATCCCTGGATATACACTTAGAGAAGTTCTATCATATTTTATCAGAACACAAATGTGAAAATGTTTATAGCAGCATCATTTATAAAAGGGGGAAAAAAAAGAATTCAAGTGCCCACAGACAGAAGAATGGATAAACTGTGGTATATTCAGACAATTGAATAGTATATGATCATAAAGAATGAATGATTGAAGTCTCTTGAATCAATATGGGTAGGTCAAGAAGACTGTAGTTAGACAGTCCATTTTGATAAGCCTAAAAGACAAGCAAAATTAAACAGTACTTTTTCAGGTTACATGTGCACAAACTGTTGTCTATGTTTGTTTGCTTGTTTTATATAAAGGTTTAGAGATGATAAGCACAAAATTCAGGCTTGTGGTAACTTTGAGTGGAGTAGACAGATCAATGCAATGTAAAAGCACCACTTAGCTTAATAAGAATAAACAATGATGAGAAATACAATGTGAAAGGAACATAAAGTTCCTCCAAAACAAGAAGATGAAATGATGCCAATTTTATTCTGGTTCTGAAAATAAATGGTCATTTAATGCTTATTTATTTATTTTTGTTTTATTATATATACACTTTAGTGTATTAGGCAAATTCAATTAAATTTTAGAAGGAAAACTTATGTCTACAAAGCTTAAGTGAAATATATATATATATATAATTGGAAATATAAAGTTTCTGAGGTGAACTCACACCGAGGTGGTGTGGTCATATAAAGCTTTGTGAATGCAATGGCACAGAATGGTCCTTCAAGATGTAGCTTCCCCAACAGCTGAGTATGTTTTAAATTGGTTCAGGTATTGACAGCTAGATGTCAAGTCAAAGAACTTGAGAGGGAGAAATGTTTGACCAAGATAATTATTAAAATGTTAGCTGATCTTCATAGAAACTCTTTATAAAGCCAAGTACCTTTGAGCAACCCAAAATGACAGAGTTCTTTCCCATCTATTCTTTTTATATTGCAAGTCATAAAATATGAAATATAGTACTGTGTATGCATCTTCTGAAAGTTTAAATCACTATCATAAATATGGGATCTGGTTAAATTCAGTGCTGGTTTATTTTCATATTCACTCCTTCACAGTGTCCTTGCCTGTCTTCGAGGGGCTGTTTGTACATTGGCGACCCAAAAGGAGGGAAAAAATGCCATTTCATTTTCTTTCTTTCTTTCTTTCTTTTATTTGTTCCTTTTCTTCATTAAAGGTGAAAGTCTGGTTCCAGAACCGGCGAATGAAATGGAAGAGAGTAAAAGGAGGACAGCAGGGAGCTGCCGCTCGAGAAAAGGAACTGGTGAATGTGAAAAAAGGAACACTTCTCCCTTCGGAGCTCTCGGGGATTGGTGCAGCCACCCTCCAGCAGACAGGGGACTCTCTAGCAAATGAAGACAGCCACGACAGTGACCACAGCTCAGAGCACGCACACTTATGATGCATAACGAGGCTCAGCTCTCTTCTCAGGAAAGAAATGGTGTGATGGCAAGCCTTACTCAAACATCGTTTACACAGAGAGAGGACTATGACAGTGATTTTTTAATATTATTAAATTCAGCCATCTCCAGTCTGTTTTTCATTTTCTGATTTATAGAGGGTTTACACTAAGTGCCACTTATGAAAGATGCTTCCGCAGTGAAGATGGAGGTGAACTTGCTTTGACTATTCCAGATATGTTGGTCGTGTGTGTGACAGTAAGCAGGTATGTTTGCTTTTGCTTGCACTGAAAATTAAATTGCTATCAAGAGCAAACTATGAGACATTTTAATTCAAGATGCCTCCAGAGTGAAGATGCAGAAGATGAACTTGCTTTGAACATTCCAGATGTACGAGGTCATGAGTATGACAGTGGGCAGGTATTTGCTTTTGCTTGCACTGACAATTAAATTGCTATCAAGAATAAACCATGAAACATTTTATCCTGAATAGCCACAGTGCCTGAAATCACTCTTAAGTGGATAAAAAATGTATTTTAACTCTGTATATATTACCCTTAAGTCATTTTCCTGTCTTCACTAAGTTTAGCGATGCATTCATATTAGCTGATGAAAACAGGCACTCACGATGACAACCAGAACCAGCTTCCTGTCTGTTTATACACTTTGTCATCCCAGAAACAATCAGCACGTGCTTACTTGTGTTCAAGTAGAGGAAAATACATTAGCGTCTGATAGGACATATTCTTGTACCACAGACAAAACAAATCTTATGTTGCATTTTCTATCAACTGCTGCTAATACATTATTATAAAACTTACCTAGCTCCTCAATTCTTCCTATCTTATAGCTTGACAAAAAATTTAGGATCATAGGCAAATCAGTTAACTTACAGAAAGAGCTTTGTTTGACAGACTTTGTCTGATTTTATTTCTTTAAAATGCTAGCTATTATATGATTTAATTAACAAGAAAAAGGTTTCCCCTTGATTGGTGATGGCATTAGACAAGTTGCAAAGCAAAATTGATTCCTCAAGTTGGTAGAAGATAAAATTCTGAAAGTCTTCAGATGAGATTCAGTAAAAGCATTATTTTTTTCATATATGATGTATTCATGCAGAACAACAATCTTTGTATTTTGTAAAAAAAAAAGTGTTTAATAAATGATCCTTTGCAAATAATTTTGGTCTCCCTGCTGTGATTTCCTAAATTTTTACAGGTTTTAATGTAAATACTTAAAGTCCCAAATTCATCTGCACTTGTGTATATCCAGATGATCATAATAAATGAATCATCTACATTTTTTCTCTGGTTTCTGAATTTTTTAACTGTGAAAAAAAAATAAATCCTTGGGTAATCAAAGAGCATCTAAGAACACATATGTATTAAACCATTTTCCTGATTTGAAGAATATGCCAAGTAGATTTTTGTGTGTGTTTTATGAAATTGAAAATAAAAGGAGAAAAAGTAATACTATTTGCCACGATGAGGTAAAGGGAACAGTTACACATTTTGAAACTTCCATATAATAGATATGAATCCATTGATTGTTCCTAAGTTAAAACATCCAGAGTTTTTGATGTGAAAATAAGCTAAATAGGCTAATCCAAATTCTCAGTCCTAATGGAAATTACCAATGTAAGAAGTTAAGGATTATACTAATGTATTTTGTTTCATGCATGGTTGCACATGCATTAGAGATCTAAGTCCTACTGATAACTTTATAACACTTTTTCATTTGTTCCATATTGTAACCTAAAATGTTTAGAAATACCCAGAAGCTCCCTCTCCCCCCTAAGTAATCCAAAATAGAAACAGAGAAAACTAATCAGTAAAAATTTCCAAAACCTCATTATTTAATTTCAATTGCTTTAGAATGGTGAGATTGACCAAAAAAAAAAAAAATAGATTTGAATGATCTCAATTTACTTAGTCTAGCATGATAGAGTATTCAATAAATTTTAAAAATTAGATTTTTTATAACACTTTTTTTCCTTTGTGTAATAAATTTTATCACAGCAGTTAGCAACATTTCTAAATTAACTTTGGGGGTGAAGACCATTTACACTGACACCTTCCAGGCAAAAAACAAACACTCTTCTATCAATCACTTGAATGAATACAAAGTATATTTGTACTGATGACATCTACTTGGGTGGACTGACTTTCTTTATTGTAAGATTTAAATTCAAAACATCTTGACAAATTGGAGAAGTGGGAAGATATAAATCGAATTGAGTTCAATAGGGACAAAGTGGAGGATAATTCATTGCGGCAGGTAAATAATTTCCAGAAATAAGAGGAAAAGACTGCTTAGGAGTAGCTAAAGAGAGAGCTAAGGGTTGTGGCCAAAGAGAAAGATATAAGAATTACAATTTTGTATGATAAATGAAGTAGGAAAAAGTGATTCTGAATAGATATGACAGTTAGGAAATGTGAGGCATTTGTATTGTGGACTTTATTAGAGAATTGTGAGCTCTTCTAAAATGATGTAATGAAATTTGACTCCAGAGACCATGAAGAATCACTAGGCAGGAAGGACCACTGGCTGACCAAAAGGGGGCATCATTTTATTCATAATAGATTAAAATGATCACCATATTAAATGCTGGAACATGTTAGCACAATGATAACACATCGACAAGTAAACAAGCAGGCTAGATTAATTTTAATTAGAACTTGCTATCTTTCTGGAGTATTTTTGTATTCTTCTATCTAAAAAGTGGTACACAGGTTTGCTAGATAATACCTTAACATCATTCTAGAATTAAAATCCTCTGAGGAAATTTAAGATATTCTTATGTGCTATCAAGTTTAATTTACTCCAGATATGGCAAAATCTGAAAGAATTCTACTTGTTTTTATTCTACACTAGGACCCTGGCTTGCCATGGTATCTTTTCACATAATGCCCTTTTCATGTATTTCTGTCTCAGACTTGTAGCTCTGTGGAAATTTGTAATATCATGAAAGTACCTTTCTCTGAAAATAGTATGGAATCATGGTGAGAGCGATTTTTCCAGCAGGATTCAGAAGGATGAACACTACGAAGTTTTTCCAAAAGCTGATCCACATATTTTTAACTCATTATTAACACGACCCCAATTACCCCTTATTTCCCATATTTACCTAGGGTTGTCAGCATATGTTTTCCCTTTCAGAGACCTAAGACCTAAGTCCCAGCCCCCTCCTTTTTTTTAAAAGAACTACATGCACTCAAAATAACACCAACACAGTTTTAATACACTCTTGAATGATTACATAAAATAAATGTAGTAATGACTCATAAAATTCAGTAACAGCTTTTCTTAGGATAATGGGATGAGATTAAAGGGCAGATAGAAAAAGTAAATTATAAGAATAAATACTTTACGTTTTTAATACTACTTGTTTCCAATAACCTTTTTAAAAATTACTAGCTACTGGTTTCCAATAACCTTTTTAAAAATTACTAGCATAATTATAATGGCAAATGCTAATTTTCTTCTTAGGGAAGTTGAGAAGAAACTATGGAACTAAAATAAAAACAGTAGCAAGACAGTAGAGTATCAGGTTAGTGACTAGAAATATTTATTATAATATGTTTTCACCTTAATTTCTAAATATACTTAGGCTGATGATTTTTAAGAATAAGTCACTTATAAGTCACTTATGCCATGACTTATTTTCTAATAAATTTCTAATAAAGTGTCATTAAGAAAATTCAGTTAATATTTAAGGTCAGTGGTAGGTAGTTTACAATGCTATCAAGCATGAATACTTAATTGGTGTAGTTCTTTGAACCATTTGGGTTCTGTAATTATATTTTCTGTATATACTGTAATTATATTTTCTTGGCAGCTCCTTTTGTTTTATTTTTTCAGTAAAAAGCAATCTATAAATAAAAATAAATTCATAGCTATTTAGAACTTAACATTTAGTTTGATATTCAAAACATTCCAAGTCATATATGCATATTAGGAATGTGCAGCATTGATTTGCAAGAACAAAGTGTTATAAGAGTATTTATAAAAGTTTTATAAAAGTGGGGTTTCTCATTATGTTTCCCTATTTCCTACCTAAAGCTGACGAGAATATTGAAGAACAGCCGTTCTCATGGATACCTCAACATTTCTGCTTTCAGTTCTTGCAAAATAATGCTAGAGGTAGTAGACAAAGGAATAAAATGACTCCAGAAAAAAGATCTGCAAACCTATAAATACGTATTTCAGGATTTAAATATGGTTTTTCTTTAGGTAATTCTCTATTATATATTTTTATAATATTCTCATTTTAACATTTAAAATGGTTAAATATTTTAAGGGTACAGTTTTTCTTTTATAGCTTATTTTTCTCCTCAATAGCTTTTATTCAAATCCAGTTTCAAACCACAGAAAAGAAAACAATCAGAAAAATTTTGATTGTATCACAATGTATCCAACTAGTTCAGTAAATTCCCATTAAAATATTGTTTACTTTTGTTAAAGATGGTTTCCAGGGGCACTAGGGTGGCTCGGTCAGTTAAGCTTCCAACTCTTGATTTCCGCTCAGGTCATGGTCTTAGGGTCCTGAAATTGAGCCCCATATCTGGCTCCCTGCTCAGCAGGAAGTCTTCTTGAGATTCTCTCTCTCCCTCCACCCCTCCCCCCTCTCTTGTGTGTGCACACCCTCTCTCTCTCTCAAATAAATAAATAAATAATAAAATCTTTTTAAAAAATATGATTTCCAGCAAAAACTTCCAAAAAGAATGAATTTGCAACTACAAATTATTATCATACCCACTTCATATAAGGAGAGATACAGTGATTTGAGTAAATAGTAATATCAGGTTTGGGCTGTACTTCATATTTCTGTCCATTATGAGCAAATGAACTGCTGTAAACAGATTTAAATGAAAAAGAAATCACGTGGCTTAGGAATAATTACACTATCCTAAAATTATTTAAACATAGATTGTGTTTTTTCATATGTGTGATATTGATAGTTGAAAACATTAAATATTATTTCGTTTTTTATGTTTAGTACAAATGTTAATTTTGAAAATATATCACTACTTGACCAGTTTGATGAAATGTCACACCTACATTATGTATTTAAAATCAAACTACTAATGCTGGTAAATTATTTGCATGGCTTTCACTTTCTTGAGGGCACGGTTTAACTTTCTTTGGATTTGCCAACATTGTATTGTACGTTAATATTCTGATATTACAGAATTAGTACAGTAGGCCCCCCTTATGCGGTTTTGCTTTCCGCAGTTTCCAGAACATCCCGGCGGCTTCGGGTCTGGAAGCAGATGATCCTCCTTCTGACGAATCATCAGAAGGTCAATAGTAGCCTAACTTTACCTCAGAGTGCCTACGTCACTCACCCCGCTTGTCTCGTTACGTAGGCGTCTTATCATCTCACAACGTGGCAAGAAGGGTAAGTACACTATAGTAAGATATTTTGAGAGACACTACATTCACATAACTTTTATTACAGTATACTGTTAAAATTCTTCTATTTTATTATTACTTAGTGTTAATCGCTTGTCAGGCCTAACTGAGAAGGCTGAAATTTACCACAGTTGCGTATGCATAGGAAGAAACATAGTATATGTATAGGGTTTGATACGGCAGTTTCAGACATTTACTGGGTGTCTTGGAATGCAGCCCCTGTGGCTAAAGGGAGACGTCTGTAAATAAAAGTACTTATTCAAGATAATTTTACCTTAAGTTTTCTTTCTTTCTTTCTCTCTCTCTCTCTCTTTCTTTCTTTCTTCTTTCTTTCAGATTTTATTTATTTATTTGACAGAGAGAGACACAGCGAGAGAGGAAACACAAGCAGGGGGAGTGGGAGAGGGAGAAGCAAGCTCTCCTGAGCAGGGAACCCAATGCAGGGCTCGATCCCAGGACCCTGGGATCATGACCTGAGCCGAATGCAAATGCTTAACAACTGAGCCACCCAGGTGCCCCTACCTTAAATTTTCTTTAAATGATTTTTCCAGATTACCTTAGCAAATATTTGGTTAATGTCGATTCAGTTCAGTTCACTAATTCAGTCAACAAATATTTGCATACTAATTATATGTAATGCTCTGCTCCATCATTTTATTTACAGCGTTACTGATTTTTGTTAGCATATTTCTAAACCTTAAATCACATTTGGATTGATTGTGTATTCAGCATTTTTGTGTACTTATTCCATTTGGTCAATGCAGAAACTCACTTATAGCCCCTGAGTGCTGGGTAGGGGCAGACATAGCTGCACCTGGGTCATCTTAAAGAGAGGGAGCACTTAACAAGGCCTGGCTGACATTTATGACCCACCATTTCTGTGTTTTCAACTATCATTTTATTTCTGCCAGCAGATTTTCAAGGTACTGTAGCAAAACCCATGATTCTTACCATTTACACTCCATATTTGGAAATTTATTTTGATCACGGATGGAGGAAACAAAGGCAAAAGAAAAATTTCCTTACTACTTATGCCCCACTGACAAGTCCTTGAAACAGGCAGACTGTCATTCTTCTAGGGACTCAGCTGCTTCAATGTTAATACTTTGCTAAGGGCAAGAGGCAATCCTAGCCCTCCTCCCAGGATCCTGTTAGGCTACCCTAACATATAAAAATTCCTTTGGAAAATCCCTTTATCTCTCTCCCCCAAGATACATTTTGGCAATCATCCCCCAAGCATATGACCCACCGATATACATCGAAAGGGTCTCATGCCTCAGGGTTTATTAAACAGTAATAAATGACCTTTTCCCAACAATAGCTAGCTCTGTCAAGGTCCTGGAAACCTTACTTCCAAAATTTCTTAGAGACTTACTCTATCCCTAACTCTTCCCAACTTGAAAGTATATAATGGGCCACTCCTCATGACCCCGGGGCACCTCTTTCTGTCCATGGGTCCTGTCCCCGTGCCTTAATAAAATCACCTTTTTGCCCCAAAGATGTTTCAAGAGTTCTTTCTTGGCCATTGGCTTCAAACCCTAACATCTTTCCTACATCACTAGTTATTATTTTATTGCTGTTTCTTTGAAAATACGTATATTTTAAAAGTTTGTTAGACAATTACATGGAATTTTACTGGGTCGTAAAAGTTTCTCGTAAGTCATTCTTTTAGAAATTTGAGTACACCTCTAGTTTTCTGTGTCATTCTTGCTAATCAATTTTATAAAAGATAATTTTAAAGGTGTTCAAAATAATTTTGATGAACATGTTCCAGGTTAAAGAAAGGTCATCTGCAGTTAAAAAAAAAAAATTTCGTGAATAAAGCCATACAAAACAGTGATTCTTTGTCAAACAACATTTGACATTGTAGGTGATTCCTTGGGCAGGAGGATAGAAGAATTGGTCTTGTACAGAGCCCACTTAAGCCTCTAGGGAATCCTGACTCATGAAAATAGCTGTCCTCCTTGTTCCCTTTCTTCTGCTGTAATCAATTCTTCACACAGAAGGAACCAGAGTGGTTCCTTTAAAATGCAAATCAGATTAATAATCGGTTCATGGTGACTTTGCAAATGTAACATTTCAGGTGAAAGCTGTTGTCCATAATGAAACACTTGTAGACATTTTAAAAAGGCAATCAGATCATGTCCCTCCTTTACGCAAAACACTCCAGTGGCTTAGAATATGTGCTGCCAAAGCGAGCACTCCAGTGGCTTAGAATAAACATCAAAACCCTTACCTGGGCTTCAAGACAGTCAGATCAGACCACAAACTGGTGACCCCTCTTGTCTGCCAATAATTCCTCTGCATGGCCTCAGCTCCCGTCACTCTTGCTTCCTGCCTACCCTTGGCCACGCTGAGTACTCTTCTCAGTTAGGTCTTGCATTCCCTCGTCCCTCTGCCTGGAATGCTTTTCCATCATATTATTATCTTGGACTTATTCCCTCATTTCTTTTAGGTCTCTACTTCCTCTTAGGCAACCCTTGATCTTCTTAAATAAAATGGCACTACTTGTCACATTCTACCCCTTTAAGTAATACTGTTTTTTCTTGTTAACTTTAGGTAACTTTCTTCTTAGCTCCTCTGTTTATTGATTTCAGCCTTCATGAGAGCAGGAACTTTGTCTGCTGTGTTCATTGCTGTGTCTCTAACATCTTGAACAGTCCCTGTATGCCCCACCACCAGCCTCTATCTTGAATTTTTGTGAATTAGAAAATGGCACTCCTGCCTCAAAATATTAGGATGCTAACACCTGGTGACCATAGAGATCATTGTAAAATTATATGGTTCTTGTGAAGCGAAGGACACCCCCTGGAGATATGCAGTGCATAATGTGCACAGTTATGAACAATGACTCTGCTCTTGACAGGTTGTAGCAATAAGTAAATATTTGTTGAATAAATCTCTTCAAAGAAATACCTGTAAATCTCAATTACTTGGAAAATGTAGCTCTGAAATATGTTTTTAATGGCCATTATCAGGGTGTCACAAGCCAAAACAAGTTTGGTTGTAGTCTTTGAAATTGCGCAAAAAATGTATCAAGTCAGATGAGACTAAATAGAAAAGTTAAGGAGAATAGGCTTTAACAGACGTTCATTTATGGGTTGAGAGAAAAGGGAAATTTTTCCTTTTGCTCAGATGCCTGTCTTGAAATTCTCACAATTTTTTGCAGACAGTTTGGCTGGCTTCCAAACATACATTGTTGCTTGTCTGGTATGAGGAATGCCATCTGTGCAGTATGGAAGTCCTTTTTCAGAAACGGACTGCTAATTATGCTCTGGGCAGGTGCTGTTAAAATGAAATCAGGTGTCAAGCTTACAGTGGTCTAAAATGAATATGTTTCGCTGAAAAAGAATGGCATAATATTGTAAACTGGAATTTAAGCATGGCATATAAGCATTCCATTTTGGGGGTGTTGCAAAGGTCAGATTGCATAGCAAAATTTTAAGATCTTCCAACTACTTCTACCATCAATAGTGAAATAAAGCTTTACATTAAATCAGTGATATAGGCTACATCAAAGTTATAATTTTCCTACTATCTTCCCAGTTATTTTTTCTGAAAAGTCCATGAAAGAACAGTGAGATGAAAAGTATAGCCACCAATTCCAAAATACATAAAGTAATTTTGCAAAATTAGTCAAAATTAGGTTTAAATAATTATTAAATGGAACCCATTTATTATCAGGATAAACAGGCCTCAGTGGAGGTTTTTAGCTTCCTCCAGGGCAAAATGACCAATTTATTTCCTTTAAATACATTAATTAAAAGGAAGTTTTACAGGCTTTCAGAGTTTTACCACAGACTCATGATGACACATTCATTTGATACAGTGCTAACTCATAAAGCAAGGTAGAAAAACCTCAGACAATTTTTAAAGTATGCGTATAGGGATGTCTACTACAATAAAAAGTCTTCATTAGCATTATAAGAATCTAAATTTGTTATTGCTTATTGTGTGTGACCTATCTGCTATTTGGCAGTATAATTAATACGTTATATTATTTAATCCTTACAGCATCTCTATTAGAGTCAATTATCTCTGTCCTAGGCTACAGATGAGATAATTGTGTTCAGTAAATTGAAGTGTCTTGCCTAAACTCACATGCCACTAAATGGCAGAACTGGAGCTCATAATTAAGGCTTTTGAACCCCAAAGACTATGTTTTAACTATTTCAGAAGTAGCCCCTCCTCAAGGCAAGTATATTAGGTAGAAGGATTTCCCTTATTAGCTCATCTAGTCTCAAAGGAAATGACATTAGCATAGTAAAATCTCATAGTTTACATACTACTTGGTTTCAGCTAGAATTTCAGCCTCTGTAACCATGACAAACAGTGCCACAAACAGGAAGTTTAAAAGGCTTCTCCTTCATCATGAATTTAGTGGATCTGTTAAAGCCAAGGAACTTAAAAGCAAGAAGCTTATTCTAACCAATTCAATTGCTCAGTTATCTTGTTTCTCCTCCCACAGTGGATTAGGATTACCAAATAAGATATGGGAAAGATTATTGCCAGACACAGGGCTATGAACCGGAAGCTTACATATCAAAGGAAAGTGCAGAAAAATAATAAAAAGTAATTTGGAGCTGTTAAAAGATACACGGAGGCACATTAAGAATTATAAGGGTTTATTTGAGCAAGAAGTGATTCAAATGGGGTAATTGCAAACTGAAAGTGGTTAGGAGCACTCTCCTTACAGGAGCTGGGGGGAGACACTTTTACAGAGAAGAGAAGGAAATAAGGAAATTATTGATTAGTTATCGGTTAAATTCCAGTTGGCTGTTTGTGATTGGATGGCCAGAGCATTTTGATTTCGTAACCAGGGGGCACTTACAGGCTTAGGTTTTCATTTGCTTACTTATGTAGGCTGCCCCAGGATCGGAACCACATCAGTCTAATGGCCTCGAAGTTTAAGTAATTTAACAGAGCTAATTGCAGTTAGATGAAAAAAATCTGTGTTATGGTATGATTTGGTTATTAAGGTGTGTTAAGACAACAGGCCCAAAATGAAGTGCTAAGCCCTCTGTCACCACACTGAGATTTAATTACAGTTTCAGTTTTCCCAGAAATGAAATCTTAAACCGGTCAAAAAGGAATCACTGGACGGGCACTAGTTAGGTAACCTGCCTGATAGATCCCTGCCATCTCCTGAAAGAAAGTAACTTTGCAATAACCAACCTGCTTTTTCACCTCATGTAACTTCCTTATTCCTGCTCCCTTCTGCCTATAAAAGTCTTTGATTTTATATGGCTCCGCAGAGCTCTTTTCTGTCTGCTAGATTGAATGCTGCCGGATTTGAATTAAATTTTGATCAAATAAACTCTTACAAATTTTAATGTGCTCAGTTTATTTTTTTAATAGCCCTAGGGTCAGAGGAGGAAACCGAAGGAGACCCCCAGTGGGCTTCCAGGAGCAATGGGCATCTAGAGGCAGGTAGCCGCTGAGCCCCCTGAGCTCACTACTCTCTCAGCCCCTGGAGGGCTGGGTAGGTCTCTTTCAGGTCCTGGCTCCTCACCTTTTGCATTTAGTGCTTTCGGACCTTGAGTATTTCTTTTTCTGGACTGGGTGCATAAGCTGGCCAGAGTCAGCATGGGTCCAGCTTAGAAACCACATGGGGTCTGGTGTCAGACTGGGTCCAACTTAAGCTGGAATTGGGTTCAATATGAGGCCTCTGATAAGTAATATTTTGTTTTAAGGCTGAACAAGCAGTTTAACCTTAACAAAGGTAATCTTGAATTACAGTAGCCACAGTGGAGAACTTTTTACCTAGATATGCTTATCCATTTGTAAGGTGCCCTAGAGAAAAAAGGGGTCTTAGCCAAGCACTCACTATGAAGGGTAGAGGGGAAATTATTTTTCCTTCTGTACAGTTTTTGGTGACCAGGATGAGACCCACTGAGACACCCTACTTGCTCCAGAGCTTGCCAAGGGCATCCTGGGAAAACTGTAAAAATCAGCAAAGGGTGAGAATTCTTATCAAAGCCAGTTCTCCCAGATCTCTATCTGTGGTGCCAGGTCAAGAGAGAAAGGTAAAATTTTACATTGTTCCTTTCATATTGGCGGGCAAAAAAACATTAGATCTTTGAATTGTGACTTGTGATTTTGCTTTCTGGTACTCATCGGTTGTTCATCCTTTCTTTGTCTTCTCATTTGTCTCATTTCGTGTCCTAAGAACTTGATCTTGCTGCCTAATTAGGGTATATGGGTTCTTGCCTGTGCAGGCAAATCAACCATCAGGTTGGTGGCTCCCAAAATATGGGCAGATAGAGTTTTGGGTTGTACTCCGTTTGTGGTGAGGATCTAAGTGACTGCTGGTGGGGTGGAGGAGGTGGCAGTTGTCTAAATCTTTCTTTCTTTTGGTTATCTTTGGGTGTAGCTCCGGATATTAGAAGGGTAGCATCGTTTGCACCTCTTTGGGGATGCCTCTTGTTTATGTTGGATTTTTCAATACTGACAGGAATATTTACTCTTTGTCTCAGCTGAAATTGGACAAAATACTTGAAAGAATTTTTTTTTTTAAGTTTTTATTATTTGACAGAGAGAGACACAGCAAGAGAGAGAACACAAGCAGGGGGAGTGGGAGAGGGAGAAGCAGGCTTCCCGCTGAGCAGGGAGCCCGATGTGGGGTTCGATCCCAGGGCCCTGGTATCATGACCTGAGCTGAAAGCAGACGCCCAGCACCCGAGCCACCCAGGTGCCCCTTGAAAGAATTTTTTGAAGTAGCTCTATGGTCAGAAGTTGGCCAAATTGGAAGCTTATATTCAGAACGTGATAGGAACTTTTTTTTTTAGTTCTTTTCCCCTAAACTTCGATGAAATTATGGACCTAGAGAAAAAGAAAAATATTCTGAAGCCTTTGTGGAAGGATTTACTAAAACATTACAAAGACACAGAGTTCTAAATCTAGAATATAGGAATCTTTCGACTTCCATCTTAGTTGAAGTTCTCCCTGATACAAAGAAGCAAACTGAGGATAATATAGTTGGATAGGTGGGTTAGCCAAAATATCATTCAGATTGCAACACAGTTCTTTGAGGAATTAAAAATAACTGTACTTGTCTAACAAATTGAGTCTTTATAAGGACAAATGCAGCTCTAGAAACAATTCAAAGTCCACCTGTCCTTTTTACCAGTCCCCAAACCTCTGCACTCATCTTAAAAGGCTTACAGATATTATAAAAGATCTGGATTTATGTATGTATGTATGTATGTATGTATTATTTAAATTCAAGTTAGATAACATATGATGGACTGTTGGTTTTAGGAGTAGAATTTAGTGATTCTTCACTTACATAGAACACTCAGTGCTCATCCCAACAAGTGCACTCCTTAATACCCATAATACCCATCACTCATTTAGTCCATCCCCCGCTCACCACCCCTCCAGCAACCCTCAGTTTGTTCTCTTAACTATAGAGTCTTGTGTGGTTTGTCTCCCTCTCTGTATTTTATTTTTCCTTCCCTTCCCTATGTTCATCTGTTTTGTTTCTTAAATTTCACATAGGAGGAAAATCATATGGTATTTCTCTTTCTCTGACTGACTTATTTCACTTAGCATTAATACACTCTAGTTCCATCCATGTTGTTGCAAATGGCAAGATTTCATTCTTTTTGATGGCACACCCCCCCCCCCACATCTTCTTTATCCATTCATCAGTCGATGGGCATTTGGGCTCTTCCCATAATTGGTCTATTGTTGATAGTGCTGCTATAAACATTGGGGTGCATGTGCCCCTTCAAATCAGTATTTTTGTATCCTTTGGATAAATACCTAGTAGTGCAATTGCTGGGTCATAGGGTAGTTCTATTTTTAACTTTTTGAGAAACCTCCATACTGTTTTCCACAGTGGCTGCCCAAGTTTGCATTCCCACCAACAATGTAAGAGGGCTCCTTTTTCTCTACCTCCTCACCATTACTTGGTGTTTCTTGTGTTGTTGATTTTAGCCATTCTGACAGGTGTGAGGTGGTATCTCATTGTGGTTTTCATTCATATTTCCCTGATGATGAATGATGTTGAGCATTTTTTCATGTGTCTGTTGGCCATTTGGATGTCTTCTTTGGAAAAATGTCTGTTCATGTCTTCTGCCCATTTCCTTATTGGATTATTTATTTTTGGGGTGTTGATTTTTGTGAGTTCTTTATAGATTTTGGATACTAGCCCTTTGTCTGATAAGTCTTTTGCAAATATCTTCTCCTATTCTCTCAATTGCCTTTTAGTTTTATGGATTGTTTCCTTCGCTGGGCAGAAGTTTTTTTTTTTTTTTAATCTTGATAAAGTCCCAATCATTCATTTTTGCTTTTGTTTCCCTTTCCTCTGGAGACGTGTCTAACAAGAAGTTGCTGCAGCAGAGGTCAAAGAGGTTGCTGCTTGCTTTCTTCTCTATAATTTTGATGGTTTCCTGTCTTACATTTAAGCCTTTCGTCCATTTTGAATTTATTTTTGCATATGGTATAAGAAAGTGGTCCAGTTTCATTCTTTTGCAGGTAGCTGTCCAGTTTTCCCAACAACATTTGTTGAAGAGACTGTCTTTTTTTTTTTTTTTCCATTGGATATTCTTTCCTGCTTTGTTGAAAATTAGTTGACCATATAGTTGTGGGTCCATTTCTGGGTTCTATTCTGTTCCATCGATCTATGTGTCTTTTTTTTTCACCAGTATCATACTGTCCTCATGATTACAGCTTTGTAAATACAGCTTGAAGTCTGGGATTGTGATGCCTCCCACTTTGCTTTTCTTTTTCAAGGTTGCTTTGGCTATGCTGGGTCTTTTGTGATTCCATACAAATTTTATGATTGTTCTAGCTCTGTGAAAAAAATTGATTGTATTTTGATAGGGATTGCATTAAATGTGTAGATTGCTATACATTCCTTTGACTACTAGGGGTCTTTTCTGATTCCACACAAATTTTAGGATTGTTTGTTCTACTTCTGCGAAAAATGCTGGTGTTATTTTGGTAGGGATTGCAAAGAACGTGTAGATTGCTTTGGGTAGTATAGACATTTTAACAATACTTGTTCTTCCAATCCATGAGCATGAGATGTTTTTCCATTTCTTTGTGTCTTCTTCAGTTTCTTTCATAAGTGTTCTATCGTTTTCAGAGTATAGATCTTTACCTCTTTAGTTAGGTTTATTCCTAGTATCTTATGATTTTATAGAAGATCTGGAGTTAGATAACAAAGCCCTTCTTGGAGAAACTTGCATCCTTTCTCTGTGCCTCTGAGGTGGTCTCCTCAGGGAAGCCGCAGCCATAAGATCTATGTTTCTGTCTATATATTTATGTATGTCTATGTATGTAAAACATGTGATTTTTTTTTAACCTCCAGATTGTATTGCCAAAACTAATTTATAAAGAACTCGATTTAATTGGCTTAAAGAAAGTAATTAAGAATACTCTCAGGGTGCCTGGGTGGCTCAGTCATTTGAGCATCTGACTCTTGATTTCGGCTCAGGTCATGATCTCAGGGTTGTGAGATCGAGCCTTGCTTGAGTGGAGTCTGCTTGGGATTCTCTCTCTTCCTCTCCCCCTGCCCCTCCCACTCCTGCTTTCTATCTCTCTCTCTCTCTGTCTCTCTAAAATAAATAAATAAATAAATCTTAAAAAAAAAGAATACTCTCAGAAATATAGAAACTAACCCAAATGTTTTTCAACTTCATATAGGCCAGGATAATCTTCAGTAAATAAAAGTTAAAGTTTGTTGTTTTAATTAAAACAGGCATATCTTTAGAACTATCAGTATTGAATATAATGTAGGCATACAACTTTTATTCTACTTAAGTTTACTGAAAGTCAAATAAGTTCACGTTATCTCTGTTACAGAATTTCTCAGCAAGAAAGAGAACTTAAGGGACGCCTGGGTGGCTCAGTCGGTTAAGCGGCTGCCTTTGGCTCAGGTCATGATCCCGGGTCCTGGGATCGAGTTCCAAATCAGGCTCCTTGCTCGGCGGGGAGCCTGCTTCTCCTCTGCCTGCCTCTCCCCCTGCTTGTGTTCTGTCCCTCTCTCTCTGACAAATAAATAAGTAAATAAATCTTAAAAAAAAAAAAAAAGAAAGAGAACTTAAGATGATGGTAAACATTTAGTGTCTCATAAAATTTTCATGAGTAATCTAAGCATTGTATTAAGAACAAGTAAGTCAGGTCACCTGGGTGGCTCAGTAGGTTAAGTGGCAGCCTTTGGCTTAGGTCATGATCTCAGAGTCTCTCCATAGAGCCCTGCATCCATCAGGCTCCCTGCTCAGCTGGGAGTCTGCTTCTCCCTCTGCCTCTGCTCCTACCCCCGCTCATGCTTGCACTCTCTCTCACTCACTCTCTCTCAAATAAATACATAAAATCTTAAAAGAAAAGAACAACTAAGTAGACAATAAGTAAAAGTTTATTGATAAGCTTTTCAACAATCATTATGTTTTATATCTACTTAAACATAGTTTCTGGAACCTTTTTGCTAACTTGAAACGTTACTGTTATACTGACATAAGTTAAATGATGAATATTCATTGAGTGTCTAGATCATTTCCAAATAAGATAAAATGCTGAAACATTAACTTTGGACTACTTTTTGCTAAGGAACTAAAGATACCAGGGCCTAGTAGTAGACATGTTTTGTGTCACATTGGAAAATTTACTATGAAGAATATACTTCCAGAAATTATAAAATGCATTTATAAATTTGCCAGTCAACAGAATGCTAGTGTACCAAACAGTCCACAATTGCTTACTTCTTAGTTTTCATTAGGAATTATGGTTCTACTGGCTAAAATTCTACTCAGTATATGTAATTAAAACTACTTAGAAATAATAAGAGTGAAAGGAAACAACTGTGTACAAAAAGTAGGTAAGGAAAGTAAAATTACTGGTTGTTCCAGAATGAGAAAAAGGAAAAAAAAAAACCAAAAAACTTTAGGAAAAAAACTGAATGGATATAAAAAAGTTGTAGAAGGTTTTTGGGAAAGGAATTTTATGTGGTCAAGCTGGCTAAGATTGGAATAGACTTATTCAAGTTTTTTAAAAATGAGTTTTAATATCAAAAATACACTGGTGCGAAACTAGAATCTGGTTTTCTCTCTGTTAAAAGAACAAAGTATTCTTAGATTATTGGCCTGCTCTTAATAAGAAATTGTAAACAAAGATTTTTCTTTACCTTTTGTGTTTTACCAAAATAATTTACTACACTTCCCATTGTCTTTATCAGGCCTCCAACTACTTAAGAAAACCCAGTCTTCTCCCTATTAGAAGAGCTAAATTTCATTCACAACTGTGTAATCTGCTCTTGTCTTTGACATCTCCTATTGTCATTTGGGTTAGGTAGAAAATTAAGTATTATTTCATAATGATTGTGAATTCTTCTGCATGTAATTTAAAATTTTAATAGCAAAATGAAACTATTGTATAGCTATATAATTTTAGTGAGTGATTCAGTAGCAAATAAACCATAATACATTTTTAACTAACGTAACCATTAAAATATGCAATTCAACAAAACTATGTAGGATAAAAAACATTGGATTTTACCCAGCATTCATTAATGAGTGATTACTTTTATGATAACATAGGACTCTTTCCTTATCCTGACCCTGTCGTGTAATTATCTGTCTAGAGCTCTAGTTCAATGACTTGTTATGTGTGTTCCTTAGCTTATAACTGAATATTTAAATTAATTTATATTAATCTACTTTTGCTCACTGATAAATGTTTTTTTTTTTTATTTTTAATTTCTTCTAGAAGTTTAGATCAAACACAGTACCCTAGGGTCCTGCTTTTACAGCTTCAATTGATTCCAAATGCCAGTGGATTTACCCAGGCTTCTATCTGAGTATATGATTTAGGAGCATTCCCACCTGTGACATCATAGTAAGTTGTTGCAGGGACTACTTTCAGTAATCCAGGACTTTTAATGTTCTGGGTAAGCTTTAAAAGAGACAGAGACTAATTTGAATTATAATATAATTTATCATTCTTCTGTATCCAAGGAGGTAATACAGTGTCTGAAACCTGTCTCACAGTTTTAAGTTTTTGTCTACACTTAACATAGTTATAAAACAGCTTCCCCTAGCAGAGTGTAGTTTTTTTTCCCATTTAGCGACCTCCCCCCCCCCAAAATTTTATCATCCACATCACATGACAGAGACCGGAAAGAACATTATCAAGAGAGAAGGATTCTTTTTTTTTTTAGATTTTATTTATTTATTTGACAGAGAGAGACACAGCGAGAGAGGAACACAAGCAAGGGGAGTGGGAGAGGGAGAAGCAGGCTCCCTGTGGAGCAGAGAGCCCGATGTGGGGCTCGATCCCAGGACCCTGGGATCATGACCTGAGCCGAAGGCAGGCGCTTAACGACTGAGCCACCCAGGTGCCCCAAGAAAGAAGGATTCAATCAGTTTCTACTGAAATCCTTACCCTTTGTCTGGGAACCCCACCCACTCTCCTTACAAACATTTGGCAATTTGTGACATATGAAGGGAAGATTTCACGTCCCATTAAATACCAACACCATATTTTTCCTATGTATCCAATAGAGAAAAAAGGAAAAAAAAATCTAAGAAAATAAGAACAAATCCAAAAGGTAAGGAAAGGAGTGTTGTAGTATTGCTAAATGCACAATGACCAATGCTGAAGTATTGGCTGATCCTGGGGCAGTCAGTACTCTAAATCCCCTGTGGTAATGAGGGGCTCCTGGATGCCTACAAACTAGTGTGAAGCAAACCTTATGAATATATAGTATATCAAGAATATAATCAAATACTCATCTGCTGTCAATAGCAAAAAATGTTATTTCTTCCTTTTGCCTTTTATTAGTTTTTTTTTTTTTTTTAACTTTGTATTTTGAATTCTCTTAAGGACCCTTAGGGAAAAAAGGAGCTCCCTTATTATTTGATTTTCTTTTTCATTTTGGTGACTCTTTCTCCTTCCAAAATTCCATTTAACAAAAATATTTCTGGAGCAAGGCAGTGTATAAACAATAAATATATGCCAATTGGTTAACATTTTCTCACCTTCAGGCTCAGTAGTAAATATGATATTTTATACACTTCTGTCATGGCTTTCCATTCTGAAACTGCTCGCTGAACTTGATATTGTGATTGCATCTAGACTCCACTCTACCTTGTCCTTCGGAAATCTCAGTGGGTGAAAAGGTGTGAGGTGGGTTTTTCAAATGTCAGTATTGGTGGATATATTCTCTGACCCACAGAATCTGTTAAGGCTGAAGGAACCAGAATCTGCTGATGGTCAGAGTCAGTTTTCAATACACATCCTTGATGTGGGAGCTTAGACTGAAGTTGGAGGGACACAGGCAGGTTGGCCCCCCATTTTCCCAAGTATTTATTTATTTATTTATTTTTAAGATTTTATTTATTTATTTCAGAGGGGGAGAGAGAGAGTGCAAGAGAGAGCACTAGCGGGGTGAGGGGCAGAGGCAGAGGGAGAAACAGACTTCCTGCTGAGCAGGGAGACCAACCAAGGGACTCGATTCCAGGACCCTGGGATCATGACCTGAGCGAAGCCCGAGGCTTAACTGACTGAGCCACCCAGGCGTCCCTCCTCAAGTATTTAAATTGCTCTTTTTCAAAACTATCACTTTAAGTTCTAGCCTTTGAGAATACATTTTTTCCTAGGATATTACCATATTATAAATCACTCAGAGTGATAATTTTTCCTTGTTGAACAGGAAATAAGAGAATACAAATTATTTATTTTCATAAGTATTGGAAACATAGCAAGAAAGGAGGAGGATTTGAATAAAGACAAATGATGAAAATTCTTAATTAAGCTGTACTTTGTAATTTTGTCATATGGCTGAACAAGACCAATACAAATAGTGCTTTATAAACACAGAATTTCATCTGACACACTCTTAATTTATATTTTTAATTCAAGCATAATTTCTTATTTTCCAATATCATACCCCTGGCTTTCTACTAGAAATTCATAATATGCCTTACACTGGATTTAATGTTAGGTTCCCTGTTCTTTGGGGAGCATGTTTGCTCCCCGTTTCTTCTTCTGTCTGGTGTCTATATTTCAATTACTACTACCTCATTAGTCAGTGAATTGCCTTTGATTGTTGGTAGTAGGTCTTTTTCTAAAATGTCTATAAATCCAGTTCCTGGAAATTCAGTATAATGTTAAGTATTTTTAGTCTTACATGGAAAATACTTGCGCAAAATTGACAACTAAAATGGTATCTCTTTCACAGTCAAAGTGACATTTCACAAAGTAGTCATACTTAATATTTAACAATTATGATGGCCTTGTATTAAGAATTCTTTGATGTAATTCAAAATATAATCCAGTGTACATTTCCCATTAATCAGTTTTATATAAAACATTTAAAGGGTTATTTATGGCTACAGGTCTAAGCCTCAATGAGTTTTTTTTGGAGGAAAATGATTTCCCCTTCTGTCTAGCTAAATTGCCATATAGAAGATGTTAACATATCATTGTGGCTTACCTCCAGCCTCCCAGTGGCACCAGACCCTGAAGTCATGCTCTACTTTTTCCACATGTATATCCAGATCTTTAAACCCTCGGTTATGGTTTTGCTCTGTTGCTAACATTTTAGCTCATGCACCACAGTGGGTTTTGTTTGTTTGTTTGCTTTTGTACTTTTCAGGAACACTTTCCTGGCAGAATACATTCCTTCTTTTGCTTGAACCCCCTTTCCTGTCAGTGTTTTCCGAGACTACGTCTGGTCCTCTTTGAGATTCTCACTCAGGCTCTGCTGAGTTTCATGGTTTTGCTCTGCATCAGGGAGCTAGCTCTCTGAGAGGATGACATATGTATGGGTTGAAATCAAAGCAGTTGAACTGAGGGGCTCCTGGGTGGCTCAGACGGTTAAGCGTCTGCCTTCGGCTCAGGTCATGATCCCAGGGTCCTGGGATCGAGTGTCGCATCGGGCTCCCTGCTCGTTGGGAGCCTGCTTCTCCCTCTGCTTCTCTCTCTCTCTGTCTCTCATGAATAAATAAATAAACTCTTAAAAAAAAAAAAAAGCAGTTGAACTGAAATTCAGGAACAGTTGTTATTGACTCTTATTCTCTTTTACCACTTTCCTGAAAATGGACATATTTAATTAGAAAAAAAAAAATTGCCCATGGGCGCCTGGGTGGCTCAGTTGGTTAAGCGACTGCCTTCGGCTCAGGTCATGATCCTGGAGTCCCAGGATCGAGTCCCGCATTGGGCTCCCTGCTCGGCAGGGAGTCTGCTTCTCCCTCTGACCCTCCCCCCTCTCATGTGCTTGCTCTCTCTCATTCTCTCTCTCTCAAATAAATAAATAAAATCTTTAAAAAAAAAAAAAAAGAAAGAAAAAAAAATTGCCCAAATTAAACTATTGGCTTTTCTTCCAAAACCAAGGGGAAACCTTTCGCCTTATGAAATGTTTTATAACCCCATTCTTACTCATTCTTTAGTGTATTCAATATAAACACTATTTTTAGATCTTTGCCATACTTTATTTACTATTTTGAATGAAATAATATATTTATAAGGTGTATGTTTGTATTTAGGGTGAAAAATGAATATTTTACTTTAGCTAATCTGTTTCTAAATGAATTAATTATTTTCACCAGTTGTTTGCTTCCTTATATGGTTCAGGGCTGCTTCGTAAATCACTTTTTCTCAATGGAAAGAGTTAAAATTCCCTGGAAAGGGATTTTCACGTAAATATGCGGAGACAGAAAAAGAAAGAAAATAACAGAATTTAATGTGTTTAGGTAAACATAAACTAGGTAAGAGCTTGCAAACAATTGAAAATGTAATTTTTTTAGGTATGATGTTTTTAGTTTTCAATTATTATTAGAACTTTGTATAAAACTTGAAATTGAGATAGGAATGTCTTCTGTAAAGTTGCAAACTGAAGAGGGGAATATATTTCCAGTATATACTGACATTCCAGTAGTGCCATGTTTCCATATGAATGTGATAACTATAGTGAGGTACAATTTTTTTAATTGACTGAGTTTTGTTAATTCTACTTCAAATATGTAAAGTTATGCTTCCATTTCACTTTTATAAATTTGTTTTTCCTTTATGTACTTAGAGAATTCATGACCAACATGACTATTTTGTGCATTTTAGGCTTTCACTACATAAGCTATTTCCCATGAACTTTAACAGGTGGCATTCACATCATGCGTATTCAGGCTGCCCAGTGATGGCAAATGCAAAGTGTCAGGTCCAGACATATAAAAAATATTGTTTTCCTAGACACTTTTCCTGTAATAGGACACATCTCCACCTGGAACAAATCCACTGATACTTCAAAGTGTAATAAATCCCATCCAAACTTATTAGCTCTTTCATTACCTAGACTGACTTCTCCTGTGTTATGTCCTACTCAAATTATACCACTGCATGTTACAATTCTAAGTCAAAATTGCATCTTCCTTCTGACTCCTTTCCTTGCTTCACACTCAAACTGATGGTAGATAGTTCAGTTAACTCCACTGTAATCTTTGCTCTGCGACTCCATCTTTGTTCTTATTACCTTGACAAAGACACTCATTATTATTAGACAACTGGGTGATTTTATCATTCTCCAGAAAGAATTCAAGTTTGCTTCTGGCATTCTTTTAGGCTAGGAGCACATAACCTTCATCCAGTTAGGAATGAGTTAATTTGTAGCTGAGTTTGTCTGTTTGAGGATGATATATTTCTAATTTATCCTTATTCCAGGGTATTACTCTGTGAGCTTCTCTTTATTGGAAACAGAACTCTTATGTTTTTTCCATATTCCACACCTACTCGCTTAGCCCCTTCAGATTATAGAAAGATTGCTGAGCTTCTGATCCTGTCAGTTACTTCATTCAGCTCAGTCATTTAGTTTCCAAGCTGATGCTTAGAATCAGCAAATGGTTTGATTACTTTCTTTCTCCTCAAGACTGAGGCTTATCAAGTCCTACCTTTCTTACTTTCTAATGTCTTCAAACTTAATTTTTTTTTTTGATGAGAAGTGCACATAACATAAAATGTGCCCTTTTAAAGTGAACAATACAGTGTCATTTTAGTACATTCATAAGGTTGTGCCACCATTCCTTCTACCTTATTCCCAAACATTTAATGATCCCAAAAGAAAATCCCATAACCACAAAGCAGTTACTTTCCATTACTGCCCTCACCCTCCAGCTCCTACAAACCATCAATTTTAAGTGTCTATGAATTTACCTATTTTGGGTATTTCATATGCATGGAATCATATAATATGCAACCTTTTTGTCTGACTTCTTTCACTTAATAGGTTTTTAAGATTCATTTATTTTAACCATGTATTCATACTTCATTCATTTTTATGGCTGGATAATATTCCACTGTATGTATAGATGACATTTTGTTGATCCAGTCATCTGTTGATAGACATTTGGGATGTTTTCACCTTTTGGTTATTGCAAATAGTGTTGCTATAAACACACATGTCCAAGTATTTGTTAAATACCTGTTTTCAGTTCTTTTGGGTATATACCTAGAAATGGAATTCTGGGTCACATGGGAATTCTATGTTTATTTTTTTGAAGAACTACATACTGTTTTTTACAGTAGCGGAACGATTTTACATTCTTACCAGCAATGTATGAAATTCTGATTTCTCTACATCCTTGCTAATAGTTATTATGTGCTGTTTTGTTTTCGTTGTTGTATTTTTTAAAATAGTAGCCATTCTCATCTCTAATGACTAATATTGAGCTTCTTTTCACGTGATTGTTGGTCATTTGTGTATTCTCCCTTATTTGGAGAAATAGCTATTTAAGCCTTTGACTTATTTTTAAATTGGGCAGTTTGACTTTTTTGTTGTTGTTGAGTTGTAAGAGCTCTCTGTATATTCTGGATATTATACATTTATAAGATAATATGATTTGCAAATATTTTCTCACATTCTATGAGTTGTCTTTTCATTTCTTAGCAGTGTCCTTTGATGAATGAAAGTTTTTCATTTTTATAAAGTCCAATTTAACTATTTTTTCTTCTTTCATTCATGTTTTCGGTGTCATATCTAAGAATCCACTGCCAAATTCAAGGTCATGAAGAAACAATCCTATATTTTCCTATAACAGTCTTATGGTTTTAGTTCTTATGTTTAGGTTGTTAGTTCATTTTGAGTTATTTTTTTAATATGGTGTAAGGTAGGGATTCAACTTTACTCTTATATATGAAGTATCTAATTATCTTAGCATAGTTTTTTTTTTTTTTTGTAGTTTCAAGTTTTTATTTAAATTCCAGTTAACATACAGTGTAATTTTAGTTTCAGGAGTAGAATTTAGTGATTCATTACTTACATCAGCACAGTTTTTGAAAAGGCTGTTGGAGTGCCTGGGTGGCTCAGTAAGCTAAACATCCAATTCTTGGTTTAGGCTCAGGTCATGATCTCACGGTCGTGAGATTGAACTCCACGTAGGGCTCTGCACTCAGTGTGGACTCTGCTTCGGATTCTCTCTTCCTCTCCCTCCCACTCACACACTCTCTCTCTCTTAAATAAATACATACATAAATAAAAACTTTTAGAAAAAGAAAAGACTGTTCTTTTCCTATTGAATGACCTTGGCACTCTTGTCAAAAATCATTTGGATATAGATGTACATATGGGTTTATTTCTGAACTCTCAATTCTATTCCATTGGTTTGTATTTCTAGCCTATGGTAGTACTACACTATTTTGATTACTGTAGCTTTGTAGTAAATGTTACCAATTAGAATATGAGTCCTCCAACTTTTTTTTTCTTCTGTATTGTTTTAGCTCTTCAGGGCCCTTGTAATTCCATATGAATGTGAGGATTAGCTTTCCCATTTCTGCAAAAAAGACCATTCAAATTTTGATATAGATAATGTTAAATCTGTAGATCACTTTGAGTAGTATTGCAATCTTTTTTTAATTTTATTTTTTTATTATGTTCAGTTAGCCAGCATATAGTACATCATTAGTTTTCGATGTAGTGTTCAACGATTCATTAGTTGTGTATAACACCCAGTGCTCATCCCAACACATGTCCTCATTAATATCATCACCCTGTTGTCCCATCCCCCCACCCCCCTCCCCTCTGAAATCCTCAGTTTGGTTCCCAGAGTCCACAGTCTCTCATGGTTTTTCTCCCTCCCTGATTTCTTCCTCTTTCCCTCTTTCCCCTCCCTTCCCCTGTGGTCCTCCCCGCTATTCCTTATGTTCCACATATGAGTGAAACCATATGATAATTGTCTTTCTCTGTGTGACTTATTTCACTTAGCATAATCCTCTCCAGTTCCATCCATGTCGATGCAAATGGTAGGTATAAATCTTTTCTTACGGCTGAGTAATATTCCATTGTATATATGAACAGGTATATAGTAGTATCTTGTTTTAACTTTCAAGTACATTGAGTCTGCTTACGGTACTTGCTCACTCTTTCCACTAGATAATAAGCTACTCAATAGTAAGCTTATATCATTATAGTAATATGTAGTAAGCTTTATATTGTTAAATATTATTTACCTTTGTATCAGTTATATACTGCATGTGTGTGGTGTTTGGCTTCAACAAGAAAACAAAATTTTGAAAAGAAAATGGTACTTATTTTGCCTTTCTAATCAACATTTTCTTAGTGTTAATTATGAGTTTACCAAAGCAAAGCTAAGCATATGGCAATGTCAAGTCTAAGCTGTAAGAACAGCCTGAATGATATTATAATGTATCTGAAAAATATAAGAAATAAACAGATGATCCTTAAAGATTTTATTGTCAGGCATCTATTATAATGCTTTATATTAGGGAATGGACTGCATTAAACCAACCCTAAAATATAGTGCCAGCTTTCTAAAACTACAATGTTTTCTAGACACATAGAAACTGTTGGGGGTGATGGATATATTTATTATGTCGATTGTAGTGATGGTCTCATGGATATGTACATATGTCAAAACTTATCAAATTGTGTGTTTTAAAAAAGTGCAGCTCAACTGGGTGTTATATGTAAGTGATCAGTCACTAAATTCTACTCCTGAAATCTATTACACTGTATGTTAATGAACTAGAATTTAAATATTTGGGAAAAAATTAAAAAGTACCTCTCATTATATATTAATTTCACCTCAAAAAGCTGTTAATAAAAGTAACTTAAAAACTGAGTTAGATTTGTTCCACTCTAGCCATTTCTTTTTGTTTTCTTCTTAGATACCCTAATTGTCAAAAATACAGTTTTTCAAAATGATAGACCAGAGGTAAAAGTAGAAGCTATTTTTTTCACATCAAAACCAATTGTATCAGATGCATTCTAATTTTTAACATTAGCTTAATTTGATCATTTTTCTAATCAGGCTGAACTAGCTAGCCTGCAAGGAGGCACTTTGAAATGAAGGTATTGAATGCTAGAAATATGAATATATAAGCAATCAGATTGGTTAAAAAATCATTGTGGTCTCCTACGGAAACCAGTACATGTGCAGATGGACAGGTGCACTTGAATATAATCATACAGCCCAGTCCTAAATTTAGAGAATTATTCATGAATCATTTAGTAGAATCCTAAGTATGAGTGTAAAATAAAGCTGGAAAATAGAGCAGAACTATATGCACTTGATAAAGAATGCCTGTAAGAAAAATCTACAGTTAATATAGTATTTAATGTTGGGAAACCAGATACTTTTCCCCTAAGATCAGAAATAAGATAAGGATGTCCCCTCCCTCCACTCCTACTCAATATTGTCTGAAAATCTTAGCTAATACAGTAATACAATGAAAAATGCGTGCAAAATGGGAAGGAAGACATAAACCTTTCTTTTCACAAATGACATGATTGTCTATGTAGAAACTTTCAAAGAATCAACAAAAAACCTTGTAGAATTAATAAGCTATTATAGCAAGTTTTCAGGATAATAGGCTAGTTTACAAAGTCATTTAATTTCCTATATACCAGCAATGAAAAACTGGAATTTGAAATTCAAAACATAATACCATTTACGTTAACGCCACAAAAATAAAATAACAAAATAAGTACCGGTATTTATGAGGAAAAGTATAAAACTTGGAGAAAAGAAGTAAAAGAAGTTCAAAATAAAATGAGAGGTATTCCATGTTCTTGGATAGAAAGACTCAATATTGCTAAGATTGCAAATCTTGCCAAAGCATCCTATTTAACATAATCTCAGTCAAAATTCTGGTAAGTTATTTTGATTCTGAAGTTTATATGGAAGTCAAAAGACCTAAAATAGCCAATATGGTTCAGAAGAAGAAAAATGAAGTCAGAGGACTGACACTATCCAACTTCAAGACTTAATATAAAGCTAGCCATAATCAAGAGAGTGTGGTATTGATAAAAGAATATAAAACTGTATCAATCGATCAGAACAGACAGCCCAGAAATAGACTCACAGAAATATAGTAAATTGATCTTTGACCCAGGGCAATGGCAATTCAAAGGAGAAAGGATAGTCTTTTTAACATATGGTGCTGGAGCAACTGGGGCATCCATATGAAATTGAAAAAAAATGAATCTAGGTGTAGACCTATACCTTTTACAAAGATTAACTCAAAATGAATCGTAGACCTAAATATAAGGTGCAAAACTATAAAGTTTCTGGAAGATAAGCTAGAAAAATATCTATTTGATGTTGGGTTTGGCAATGATTTTTTAAATGGAACCAAAAGTGCCTCCATGAAAGAAAAATGTGATAGGTTGGTCTTCTTAAAATTAAAAACTTCTGCTCTGCAGAAGCTGTTAAGAGAATGAAAATACAAGCCAAAGATGGAAAGAAAAATATTTGCAAAACACATATCTAACAAAGAACTTGTATCCAGAATATACAAAGAAACAAAGTTCAACAACAAGAAAGCAAACAACTGAATTTAAAAAATGGATAAAAGATCTGAACAGATACCTAAACAACAAGATATACAGGTGACAAGCGTATGAAAAGATGCTCAACATCATATATCATTAGGAAATTGAAAGTTAAAACAGTGAGATACTACTATTCGGTGTAGTATACACTTATTAGAATGACTGACTCTAAGAAACTGCAAATAAATTCTGACAGGTATACAGAGGAACAGGAATTTATTATTTATTTATTGCTGGTGAAATGCAGAAATACTATAGCCACTTTGAAAGATAGTTCGGCATTTTTTTAATGTAAATGTAAACATAGGCTAATCATAGAATCCTACAATCATGCTCCTAGATATTTACCCAGCTAAAGTGAAAACTTTTGTCTACACAAAAAGCTGCATATAAATGTTTATAGCAGTTTTATTCATAGTTGCCAAAACTTAGAAGTAACCGAGGTGTCCTTCAGTAGCTGAATGAATAAACAAACTATGGTTCATCCATACAACAGAAGGTTATTCAGTGATAAATGAGCTGTCAAGACACCAAAAAAAAAGGAAGAAAGAAAGAAAAAGAAATGGAAGAATCTTAAATTCATATTGGTAAGTGAAAGAAACCTTTCTGAAAAGGCTGCCACTGTAAGATTCCAGCCATATGACATCCTCAAAGAGGCAAAACAACGATAGAGGCAGTAAAATGATCAGGGGTTGCCACCAGGAGGGGAGAGGAGGGAGGAATGCATAGGTAGAATGGGGTTTTAAGCCTGTGAAACTATTTTGTATGATGCTCTAATGGTGGATCTATAACATTATACATTTTTTAAAACTCATAGAACTGCAGAGCACAAAGTGAATTTTAATATAAACTATGGATATCAGTTAATTAAAAGAAGTGAATAATAAATAAAACAAAGCCAGATATAATTTTGCATTAGTACTAATCCATATTCAAAGAATTTTGTTTTCATTTGTTTTATTTTGTGCTTTTAATTAGGTCCTAGTTTGTAATCTAATATTTGCATCTTTCTCCCCTGCTTGTTTACCAGCGTCCAGCTAATTGCTAATCTAATGCCCTATCTCAAGTTGTATTTTCCTCCTACACTCTGTAACAGTATATACAGGGCAGAAATTTGGGTATCATTATTTGCTTTACATTATATGAAAGTGTTCTAGTTTTCCAGTCATCTCTCCAACATATTCCCATGGTCTCTACTTTGTCCCTGACCACATAAATACAGTCCTGTACTTAACTCATGCTCCTTCTCTCTCTTTATCAACCCGACTCTTGTGATTTTATTTGCCAGTTTATATAGTTCAGTGTTCATCATTGTCTTATGTTTAAATTTCTGATTTGGATGTTTGAAAACTTGCTATAAAATTAGTCCTATCTGACCTTTCCCTTCAAAATTCAACATATTTTTTTTTAAAGATTTTATTTATTTATTTGACAGAGAGAGAGACAGCGAGAGAGGGAACACAAGCAGGGGGAGTGGGAGAGGGAGAAGCAGGCTTCCCGCTGAGCAGGGAGCCCGATGTGGGGCTCGATCCCAGGATCCTGGGACCATGACCTGAGCCTAAGGCAGATGCCCAACAACTGAGCCACGTGGGCACCCCAAAATTCAACATATTTATTTATTTATTTATTTATTTATTTATTTATTTATTTATTTAAGATTTTATTTATTTATTTGACAGGAAGAGACACAGCGAGAGAGGGAACACAAGCAGGGGGAGTGGGAGAGGGAGAAGCAGGCTTCCCGCAGAGCAGGGAGCCCGATGCGGGGCTCGATCCCAGGACCCTGGGACCATGAGCCGAAGGCAGACGCTTAACGACTGAGCCACCCAGGTGCCACCAAAATTCAACATATTTAAAGCTAATATTTAAAAATGGTGAACTTATCATCATTTTTCAAAATGATTACCTTCTAATTCCAGTGAAATGTAAGAACTTGAGTGTGAATTGTTGGAATAATTATTTCAAATTTCCTCTTTCCTCGTAGCTAAACTTTCATTTTTTTTACCTTTCATCCATTCCTTTCATCTGATTCCCATCATCACTACCAGATTCTGACTACCTCATATCTGAGGCCATTGTTGAAGTCTGCTGATTGTCACTCTGCTTCTACCATTTATTCCTTCCAATCCAACTATCAAATTCTGCTGAACTGATTTCCTTTTAGTACCGTTTTCACACAACAATTTTGCTTCAAAATATAGAGTTCATTTGTCCATAGGTTGGCATTCATAGTCTTTCGTAATTCAACACTTACATACTTTTCTGATTTAGCTCCAGCACACAAGCGCACCAGCCCCACCCAGCAAAATGCAGCTATTGATTTGTTCATAAAACTTGCCTCTAGGACTTTAAGACACACATTCCCAATTAATATATTTTGTTCCCATTCTTATTCTCACCCATATTCAACATCCTACTCGTATATTGCCTTCTCTCTGGTCACTTTTCTCAATTTCTGTAGCTCTTACTAATTTTACTCTTATATTTTACTGTAAGTCATCTTTTTATGTCCTTTTCCCACAACACTATTGCAGGTTCTTGTCTGGGGTGTGAGGGGTTTACTATCCCAGCCCAGATAATGGCTATGATATATACAATGGGGTACAATGTTTCCTACTTGGAATGGTAACCTTTCAGATAGGAAAAGTCCATAAGAGAAAATACCATGGAGAAATTTTCTCTTCTAAAGGAAAGGTGGCATGTTTTGACATTTATTTATTCAAAAATGCTTACTGAGATCTTACTCTTTGTAAGAACCAGGATTAGGTCCCAAGATACCCACAATGAAGAAAACACTTTAAGGTTTTTATTAATTATTGTTCTAGGCATACTGCATTATGCTTTTTTAATATTCTGGGGCCTCTGCCTTTATCAAGCATATGCTTTATAAATATTTGCATGGTTGGGAGGGGGGAAATCATAGTACCTCAAAGCAGCAAGAACATTCATTATGGAAAAACACTACTTAAACTAGAGCCATATGTGTCCTTCTCTTTGTGGCCATATTATGCCAAGGAGACAGGCCTTTAACTCTGCTTTATACATCAACACAAAGGCGTTTTTCCAGGCAGGCCACTGTCCGTGCCAAATTTGCCACAGTGAAATCTAGAGAACAGGCCTTCCTATGTTTAGAATTTATAAGCCATAAGGAAAGAAGTCATCCAACTATCTCCATTTTCAGAGGTCATAATGTCAATATTTCTTTCTGCTTCCTCTAACTGACTTTGAAATAGGTTTGCACTTTGTGGTGATTCCTAAAAATTAATGAATTGTGTAAAATCATACTGCATTGTATCAGTTCATCCAAAATTTCTTGGGATTTTTCATTTGAATCAACCAGAAACCAGATATGCAATACAGTACTTGTTTTCAGCAAGAGTTATAAAAAAAAAAATGCCCTTTAGATTTTTGTTGGAAATTAGCAATTAGTTCATTTTGAATTTTTTATATCAATACCTACACCCTAGTAATTTAATAAGGATTGCAAAAATTCAGAATGAATTGATTGGCAACCTTAATGATTACATGGGATCATTGTCTGCAAAAATGGTAGTATCAACCTCTGCTATAATCACTATAATCACAATTATGTCAAACGTAACTACAGAACTAGGGAGAAAAAGAAGAAAAGAATAAAAGCCCTTACCTGGCTGGCTCAGTTGGTTGACCATCCGACTCTTGATTTCAGCTCAGATCATGATCTCAGGCTCCTGGGATTGAGCCTTGTGTCAGGCTCACACTCAGCACAGAATCTTCTTGTCCCTCTCCCTCTGCTTCTGCCCCTGCTCTCTCTCTGTCCCTCAAATAAATAAATAAATAAATAAATAAATAAATAAATAAATAAATAAATAAATAAAATCTTTAAAAAAATAAAATTAAAAACAAAAAAACCCCAAACAAACCCTTGAAGAATAGGGAGAACATGCAGAAAATATATTTTAAGATGACAGACTTAAATCTGGCTATATCAATAATTACATTAAATATGAATGTCCTATGTACCACAATTATCAGGAAGCACTTTTCAGATTGAATTTTATAGCAAGGCCAAATAGCAGGGTATGGTTATAGGAAATAACCATTTATTTAATGTTTAAATATAAAGATGCAAATAGATTAAAAGTAAAAGGATAGAAGAAGATATCCAATGTTAGCACTAACCAAAAGAAATCTGGAATGGTTATATTAATATTAGGCACAGTAGGTTTCAGAGCCAAAGTATAACCACTGCTAAAGAAAGCTATTTCCTAATGATAAAGAGCCTGCATTAAGATGAAATAGCAATTCTACATATTTATCACCTAATAACAGAGTGCCAAAATACATGAAGGAAAAACTTAATAGAATTGCAAGAAAGGAAAAAAATCCATATTTATAGTCAGAGACTGTAATACCACCCCTCCCAAAAATAAATTGAACAAGCAGAAATCAGTAAGGATATAAAAACTTAAATACTGTCAACTAAGTTTGTTTGTTTGGCATTTACACACCATTTCACCGAACAACAGCAGAAGACACTCCTTTTGTATTTTTTCCCTAGTGCATAGGGAACATTTAGATAGAGGATCTCTTTGGGGTTATAAAACAAGTCTCAATAAATGTAAAAGGTTTCAAGTCTAACAAAATGCATCCTTTAAACACACTGTAACTAAATTAGAAATCAATAGTGGATTTCTAGAAAACACTCAGGTATTTGGAAAATAAATAACACACAGCAATAACCATGTGTCAAAGAATAAATCATGAAAGGAATAAAAAATCTTTTAAACTAAATAAAAACAAAAATGTAACATCAAAATTTATCTTTATTCTTAGATGACATCGTCATATATACGTATATACATATATATACATATACATGTATGTATATATACATATATATGTATATATATGTATATATAATATCTACAAAATGCCTACTAGAACTAGTTAGTGTTTAACAAGGTTTTGGGATGTAAAACAAGATTAATTGCACTTTTAAAGGCTAGCAGCAACACCTAGAAACTGAAAGTAAAAAAGGAGTACCATTTACAATAGCATCAGAAATTATGAAATAAGGATAAATTTGACAAAATTTATGCAACAACCGTATGCAAAAGGCTATAATACAGAGTGAGAAAAAAAGAAGTCCTAAATAAGTGGAAAGACGTATCAAATTCATAGATCAGAAGGCTGAAAACTTTTAAGATACTAATTCTATCCAAATTGATCTATAGATTCCATATAATACCAATTAAAATCCTATTAGGTTTTTTGTAGAAATTGGCATACAAATTCTAAAACTTATATTGAAATTCAAATAATCTAGAACAGGCAAAATAAATTTGAATAAGAACAAATATTTTGAGAATTAATACTATCTGATTTCAATACTTAACTATAAAGCTACAATAATCAAGAAAATATGTTATTGTAAAGGTAGAAAAATACAATAGTGAACAGAGTACAGGCTCCAGAAATAAGTTTACACATATATGGACAACTGTTTTTTAACAAAGAAGACTGTATTTTCTCCACTGAAAAGGCTATATTTTCTCCACTGAATTGCTTTTGCTTTAAGGCAAGTATAGTCTTTACAGTATTGCTGGAACAATTGGTTATCCAAATCCAAAAAAAAAAAAAAAAGAACTTTGATCTATATCTTTCACAATAAACAAAAATAATGAAACATTTTGTGTACCTAATATAAAACCTAACACTATAAAACTTGTAGAACATAGGAGAAAACATTTGTTTCCATGGGTTCGACAAAAGATTTTTTTAAGAAAGATTTTTCTAAATATAACACTGGAAGCATAATACATAAAACAAAAATGTTGATAAGCTGGACTTCATCAAAATAAAAAAAAAAAAAACTTCTATGTTTCAAGAGATACTCTGAAGAGAATATAAAGACAAACCAGATACTGGGAGAAAATAAATTCAAAACACATATTTGACAAAGGACTCATCAAAATATGTAATAAACTCTCAAAACTCAATTTAAAAAAAACAGAAACAACTAAAAAAAAACCACAACTCAGTAGAAAGATGGGCAATATATTTGAATAGACAACTCACCAGAAAAATTACACAGGTGGCGAATAAGCACATGAAAAGATATTCAACATTAATGTTCATTAGGAAAATGTGAAATAAGACCACGATGTGATATCACTACACACCTTTTTTTAAAGGCTAAAGTTAAAAAAGACTGACTATTCCAAGTATTGCCAAAGATAGGAACTCACTCTTGTACACTGTTGGTAGAATTTTAAATTAGTAAGTACTTACTTTGGACAGCAGTTTGGCTGTTCTTAAAAAGTTAAATACAAAAAAAAAAAAAGTTAAATACACACTTACCATATGATCCATCCATTCTACTCCTAGGTATTTTCCCCAGAGAAATTGAAGCATATATTCATACAAAGATGTGCAGATGAGTGTTTGCAGCAGCTTTATTAGTTATAGTAAAAAAAAAATGCAAAATACTCAATGTTCATCAACAAATGAATGGGTAAACAAATTGTAGAATATCCATATAATGGATTTTGTTTAACAATTAAAGTGAGTAAACCTGATACATAAAACAAGTTGGATGACTCACAAATGCTGAGTGAAAAAAGCCAAAATGAAAAAGACTATAGTTCCTACTATATTATTACATTCAAAGAACATTTTAGAAAATGTGGACTAATTTGTAGTGACCAATGGAGATGGAATTTGGGGGCAGAAGTAGAGTAATGTATTATAAAGGTCATGAGGAACTTTGGAGCATGACAAATATATTCATTATCTTGATGGTGGTGATAATTTCATGGGTATAGAGATAGACATATGAATACTGTACTTTAAATATATACAGTTTGTGTATGTAGATTGTACCTTAATAAAGTTTAAAATATGTTGATCCATGTTGCACTTTGAATCATTTGTCTATGCATGATTTTGCAATGACATGCATTAGTTATTAGAAAATATCTGTCAACAGAATTACACTATCAAGCTGATGGTGGCCTAGATACATTTTCCAAGATGATACTTTTCATTTGGAAGCTAGAATTATTGTTGAAGTGGCAGGGTTATTTAGTTCAGTTTCTTGAAAATGTCTCAAGTACTAAACCCTGAATAACTCTAATTTGTCCATTGTTCCTTTATGTCAAAGATTTCCATGGAAAAAGTGAATAGTTAACCTCACAAGTCAATCCCAAAAGTGATTTTTCTTGAGACATCTATTATACTTCATTAGGCAACAACAGTGTTTTGTGAGCAGTTCCCATTTTGTCAAGCAGAATATTACAAAGGTATGAACTCAAAGATTGAGATTTAATAAAATTAACATTTTTAACTGCTTGAGCAAGGACATTTTTTCAGTGTAACTGTTTTTTTTTTTCTTTTGTTTTGCTCTGCCAGTCTGTTGTGCTAAAGAGTACAGTGATTCCTACCTAGCATAATTTGTTATCGGCAATTTTACTCACCATTGTTTTTGCACACAATGAAAAAGACAGATAATGTCTTAGAGCTCTTGTGAAAATAGTTTTGACTTTTCAGCCCCTAAAAAGGTCTTTGGGAACCACAGGATTCTGTAGCCCATTTTCAGAACTGTTGGAAATGATTACATAATTAAAGGATAGAATAAAATTGAGGTATTATAAAGGCGAATAGTACAAGAAACAAACAAAAAAGAACAATTAAAAACACCTGGGAGAAAAAAAAAACTAAAGGGGTAAATTATGCTCCAAATATGAAGCAAACTAAAATGTGGCAAGATTGTAAACAGTTGAGAGAGTGTCTCAAACAAGAATGTCAATAACATTTTTCTTGCATAGTCCAGAATTTCTGACATTGGAACATATGAAAAAGAAATATAATTCTCACATTATTTTTTACCCAGGAGTAAAGAATATTTACATAGTTGTATCATTCAGATCTTGTTTATTTATTTCCAACATTTAAAGCAGACAAATCATGTAGTACTTGGTTGGGATTGCAAACTAGATTCACCTGTTAACATTGTGTGAGCGAAGAGCTCACCAAGGATGGGATGTGGCAGTGGAAATCCATTGGCAGGAAAGGTGTAGGAGAGAACAGGCTGCTAAAAAATAAGAGGCAAGAGATACTATTGAACAAGGAACACAGATTTAAATAAATTACTTTAAGTTACAATTGTAATGCAATATAAGCCTCCACATAGTGGCATTTAAAGGAGAAGACTGTGAAGGAGTTTGATGGCACGAACAAGCCAAATCTTCAGTTTTCAGGGCAAGCTAATTAATAGTTAACTGTTGAAACTGATAAATCAATATTAGAGTAGAATAGTCATGAAAATAGCCTCTAACAATTAAAATTATACACAGTAGAATTCTGTTTCTAGGAAATTGGACTGAAGTAAGGAGGAAGAATAATGCTTTTCAACATTGTCTTCTGTAGTGTTTTCTTCAAATAAAAGCAGTGATTAAATAATAATTATATAAATAATTATATAAAAATATATTGTACATTAATGTGTATTTGATACATAGTCATATAAATTATTTACATTTAAAAATATGTATATGGTATATATAATCAAAATAAAATAAATTAAAATTAAAATAAGTAAATATTTTACCTGTGGTTTAACTCATATGCATTGCTCATCTCTCATAATGATACCTTAAAGTTTGATCTCCTTGAGTTTATAGGCTTTGTTAATTCTTTATATTCTAATAAATAGTATCTAGCCTATGGGATGTACTCAGTAAATATTGTGTAAATGTATAGCTGTCATGATATTGTTGTAGTCCCAAGGAATACTGTGACATCCTTTAAAGAATTTCATCTGATATAACTTTACTTTTCTCCACCTATCATTTTAGGGAATTCTAGTGTCAAATAAAACTATGGTCTGGTGCTAAGTGTCCTTTTTCAATAAATAGAAAGGAAGAAAGTAATGTTTGTTGAGTGCCTACTCTTTGCCTCCTGAATCATTTTATTTAATCTTTACCACAATCATATGTATGAATTATAATAGCAAGACCATTGCAGTCATCTTGGTTCTGCTGCTTGTCCAGTGTGGGGCAAAATGAAAGAGCCTCATTAGTCATTGAAGAAATATCATTGGAAGTTAAAATCATTTTAGTGGGAACTAGAGAAAAGAAAGCATCAGAAACTTTAAGCAAGTTTGTTAGAGTTGTACTAGAACTGGTAAATGGTTTGAAGGATACCCCTGGCCAAGCTCAGAACCTTGGGATCCACATTATGTGCTGGTGTGGCACTTGGAAATAGACTGCCAACTGTGTGTGACAGTTCAGTATTGTGGGTTTTGTTTTTTAAATTACGTAGTTTTATTTCATTTCAAGGGAAGACTTTGTGTCTGACCCTTGAATGATCTTTTAGAATAATAGTGACAATGTCATTTCCATCCCTGATTAACAGGCTGATTCTTTGTAGCTACTTTCCTAGACCATGCTACAACTTTAGGAGTGGAACACTATTAGCACTGAGTACCTGATTTTCCCAAAAAGAAATGTTCAGGAAATGGAGGTATAAGTGATGGTAGCGATTATATTTAACATTCCTACAACCTCCGTGAATCTCACTGCATGAATTTTATCATGTAGCATGTTAAAGAATGAGATTAAATTAAGCCTTGACTTAGCATTGACTTAGACGCTTTACCAAGCAACTTGGTTCAGTCATGATGTCCTAATCCAGGCATATTCCAATGTCTGTTAAATATGTCCATGCCATTTTTTTAAGTATAACACACACATACCAAGGGAAAAAAAAAAAAACACACCTAACCTATGGATGCTGGCCAAAATTTAGCTTTTGATTTGGCATTCTCTGTACTAGGAGTCTGTGCTATGCATGGTGACCAGACTAATAATAAATGTCACATAAATCCCTAAAAATAGACCACTGCCAGTTTTTATATAGTCTGCAAATAGTTGGAAAAACAACATGAGTCAGTCTTTCAAGGATGTTCTCTTTTTTGTTAACTTGTTTTAATATTCCATGATAACATTAAGTGATAGAAATAAATTGCATTGGCTCAGTTCTGAATAACATTTCAAGTCCAGTAAGTGGCTGCTGATTTCACATTGTTCTGTCTAGCTTCTCTCCAACTTGTACTTTATGAGTTGTGTTTAGGTCCAGTATTCAGAAACTCAAACCAAAAGCATCTGGGGATTCTCTGTTTCGAAGTGTATATGGATCAGGAATAACCTAGAGAAGCGAGAATAAGCCAGCTTTTAAAGTGGGCTAAGTTTCTGATCCCACTCAAGTCTGATGGATATCATCAAGTCTTTTAAATATTTGAATAATTCCCACGAAATAGAATGTAAAAAGTATTTAATGTAAAGCATTCTGAAGTTAGTTTGTGGGAAAGTTTCCTTTTTTAATTCATATTTTAAAATATTCCTATTGTTTGAATCAGACTTCACTATTTCTTTTTTTTTCTTTTTTTTTTTTTAAAGATTTTATTTATTTATTTGACAGAGACAGAGACAGAGATAGTGAGAACAGGAACATAAGCAGTGGGAGTGGGAGAGGGAGAAGCAGGCCTCCCCCTGAGAAGGGAGCTCGATGTGGGACTCAATCCCAGGACCCTGCGATCATGACCTGAGCTGAAGGCACACGCTTAACGACTGAGCCACCCAGTTGCCCAAGACTTCACTATTTCAATTTTCACAATCTCCCTAGGTGTTCAGTAAACTACATTCTACCTCCTCTTTCTTGCCCCTTTTACAGTCATTTTTTGCTAAGGCATCAAACACATAATAGCCCAAGGATGGGCTCACCTGATTGTCATTAACAGAAGTGCAGGTTCCTCAAAGTTAGGTCTTTGGTTAAATGGTTAAAAAAAAATGATAAAAAAAAATATTGTGTTTACCTTCAGCATAATTATCTTGACTTTGGTCATGTTTTAAATTATAAATATGACCTTGAATAATAATTAAATTATAAATATGACCTTTCTGATACCCAGCTCCCTCATTTGTAAAATGGGATAATATATTCCTCATTTGATAGAGATTAAATAAAATAATATTAGTCAAACTTTAGTTATGTAACTATCAGTTTTGAAAATTTTTTGCTAGACCAATTATTTTTTAAATATCTTTAATTTTACTTAAAAATTAACACAATTTTTATAGAAGAAACTTTATATTATAAACATAAATGAATACTCAATATTTTCCATAGATGGTAATTAAAAAGTAAAACAACAAAAATAAATATCATTAAATAATAACATTTAATAAAAATTTAATAAAAACTTAAATGCAAATAATAAATATTTAATTATTTATAAAATGCACAAATGAGAAAATTTCTTAAGTGAGTAAAAGAAACTATTAAAAATCAGTGGGCTAGGAACTCAGCATTCGATTCAATATTGCTTTGTGAACATGAGGTTCTTCATCTATAAGACCTTTCAGTGTTTTTCCTTTCATATCATTTAGCATAAGAATACCAAGTGATATACGTGCAACAGGAATAAATAGTGTATCATTGCTAAGATTGTCATTTAAAATTTTAATAGGGGTGGGCAGCCTTACTGTCCATGGAGGATAGGTTCAATATTTGTTAATTTACCTCAATATGCTTAATTATCAGAAAGACACCACATATCTATAAATTTGAAGACTTTCAGGATTATTCAGGGTTTTAGAGGTAAAATATTAAGTACCTGGATTGGCAAATATGCTGAGGAAGATGACATCTAAGAAAATTCACAATTTTTTTCAAGGAATATTACAATCAAATTTAAGAAAAAAATATTTAAATTGATAGTTTAAGCAGAGCTGTCAAATACTTCTTATCTTTAAAGTATATTGAAAAAGGGCACCTGGGTGGCTCAGTCACTTGGGCCATCTGCCTTTGGCTCAGGTCATGATCCCGGGGTCCTGGGATCAAGTCCCACGTTGGGCCTCTGCTCGGCGGGGAGTCTGCTTCTCTCTCTCCCTTTGCTTCTCCCGCTCTCTCTCTCTCTGTCAAATAAATAAATAAAATCTTTAAAAAAAAGTATACTGAAAAGGTAGTTTGGGGACAGAAAAAAGATGAGTAGAAATCATGTATTAATGAATTTTAACATTCTTTTCATTGTAGTATAATTAACATATAATGTCATATTACTTTCCGGTGTACAGTATAATGATTTAACCATGCCATACATTACTCAATGCTAATCAAGATAAGTGTACTAATCACCTTTATGTATTTCACCCATCCTGACACCTGTCTCCCCTCTAGCAACCACCAGCTTTGTCTCTTTTTTCTTTGTCGGTTCATTTGTTTTGTTTTTTAAAGTCCACATATGAGTGAAATCATATGGTACTTGTTTTTCTCTGAATTATTTCACTTATCATTTATACCCTGTAGGTCCAACCATGTTATTGCAAATGGTAAGAGCTCATACCTTTTTCATGGCTGAGTAATATTCCATTGTGTATCTATACCAGGTCATCCTTATCCATTCTTCTGTTGATGGATGTGGGTTGCTTCCATTTTTTGGCTATTGTAAATAATGCTGCAAGAAACATAGGAGTCCATGTATCTTTTCGAATTAGTGCTTTTGTTTTCTTTGGGTTAATACCTAGTAGTGGGATGACTTGATTATATAGTAATTCTATTTTTAATTTTTTGAGGAACCCTCATACTGTTTTCCACAGTGGCTGCACCAGTTTGCATTCCCATCAACCATGAGTTCCTTTTCTCCATATCCTCCCCAATACTTGTTTTTTCTTGTCTTTGATTCTAGTTATTCTGACAGGTGTGAGGTGATACCTAATTGTGGTTTTGATTTGCATTTCCCTGATGATTGAGCATCTTTTCATGTGTCTGTTGGCCATTTGTATGTCTTCTTTGGAAAAATGTCTATTCAGGTCCTCTGCCCATTTTTAATTGGATTATTATCATTATTACTGGTATTGAGTTATATTTGTTTTTATATATTTTGGATATTAACCCCTTATCATATATATCATCTGCAAGTATCTTCTCCCATTCAGTAGGTACCTTGTTTTGTTGATGATTTTCTTTGCTGTCCAAAGACAGTTTAATTTTGCTTTTGTTTCCCTTGCCTGAGGAGACATATCTAGGAGAATGTTTCTACAACAGGTGTCAAAGAAAATGCTGCCTATGTTTTCTTCTAGGAATTTTATGGTTTCAAGTCTCATATTTAGGTCTTTAATCCATTTTGAATTTGTCTCTTTGTATGGTGTAAGAAAGTGTTCCAGTTTCATTCTTTTGCATGTAGTTGTCCAGGTTTTCCAACACCATGTGTTTAAGAGACTATATTTTCCCCTTGTGTAGTCTCGCCTCCTTTGTCATAGATTAATTGATCATATAATCATAGGTTTATTTCTGGGCTCTTATTCTGCTTCTGTTTTTGTGCCAGTACCATACTGTTTTTGATTACTACAGCTTTGTAGTTTATATTGAGATCTGGGATGGAGATACCTCCAGCTTTGTTCTTCTTTCTCAAGATTGCTTTGGCTACGTGGGGATTTTTGTGGTTCTGTACAAATTTAGGATTATTTATTCTACCTCTGTGAAAAATGCTGTTGGTATTTTGATAGAGATTGCATTAAATTTGTAGACTGCTTTGATAATACGGACATTTTAAAAATACTGGTTTTTCCAATCTGTGAGCACGGAATACCTTTCCATTTCTTTGTGTCATCTTCAATTTCTTTCTTCAGTGTTTTATAGTCTTTGGAGTACAGGTCTTCCACCCCTTTGGTTAAGTTTATTCCTAGGTATTTTATTATTTTTGGTGCAATATAATGGGAATGTGTTTTTAATTTCTCTGCTACTTCATTATTAGTGTATAGAAATGCATCTGATTTCTGTTTATTAATTTTGTATCCTGCAACTTTATTTCATTTATCAGTTCTAGTAGTTTTTTAGTGGAGTCTTCAGGGTTATTAATGTATTAATGGATTTTTAAAAAGAAGTCCAGCATTTCTGCATACTTGTAGGAGACTCTGCTGCAGGTTGGAACTAATTTGAAACTATAACTTGCCAGCTATGCTCCCTTTGCTGTTGGGCTGGGAGGCCTCTGCTCGAATGCAGGAATGATCTGGGCTCCTAACCCACTGCCTACCATGAATGCACACAGTAGGACATTGCATGGTCCTAGAGATAAGCATGGATGCTGCATATTATTTCAAAGGATGATAATAAGATCTATGAAGTTCAAAAATCCTATGAAGTGGTGTATTTCAAACCTTCTCTCTCTTTCTCTCTCTCTCAATCTGTCATTAATGAAAAGCTAATATACTCAGGATGTTTCTGTACGAAAACAATGAACAATCGTGGAACACTACATCAAAAACTAATGATATATGGTGACTAACATAACATAATAAAATAAAATAAAAAAAACTCTATAGAAACGTGTATACTCTAAAAAGTGGCAGCCCTCACAGAGGTAATTATATAGGAAAGATCACAGCCTTGACAATGGTGGTAGGAGGAGGGCGGCAGTGATAAACAATGATGAGCTCAATATTGACATTTCTAGGAGTTAAATGGATAGACCATAAGGTCAGTGTATGTTTAAATTTTTAAAGAATATGCCCGACAGCTTTCCATCATGATTTTACCATTTTCTATTCCCGTCAGTAGTTAATGAGGGTCCATATCCTCACATTCTGTCCATATCCTTACAAACACTCAATATCACCAGTCTTTTAAATTTTATCCTAGAATGGATAGATGTGTAGTGGTTTTAATTTTCATTTCCCTAACAACTAGTGACATTGATTATTTAGGTGCTAATTTGCCATCTGAATGATCTTTGGTGAAGTGTCTATTCAAATCTCTTTTGAAAGTAGGTTGCTTTTGAGTTTTGAGTTATTTGTTGATCTTGGATCCAAGTCTTTTATCAAATATAAGATTTATAAAAAATTTTTCCCAGTCTGGGTCATCTTTTCATTTTCATAACAGTGACTTTTGAGGAGTAGAAATTTTAAATTTTGATGTAGTTCTGAGACAGTGGGGAAGGTGCAGAAAGTATGTGGTTTTGGATATGTTTGTGTGAGGTGTCTTCCCTTTTATTTTGAAAAATCCCTATGACTTAGGAGGGTTTTTTTTTCATGAATGAAAAGAGTAGTGATCAGATCATGAGGCAACCGATTCATTTCTCTGAAGAGGGCAATTAATTTTCCAGTGGTGGCAATAAAAGTGAACAGTTATCTTTTGAATACTTCTAATTTCAAATGGGATACAAGGATTCTTTACTAGGTGAGAGCAACAATATCACAGTGATTCATTATGGTTCAAACAAATTCTGGTAGTGTGGTGGAGTCATCCAGCCTCAAGGACAAAGTTAGACATTCAGGTTATATCAGCAAGTTGGGACTGTCCTTTTCCAACAAGAATCCCCCATGATGTAATGTATGGTGATTAACATAACAATAAATTTTTTTTTTTAAAGTTTAAAAAAAAAAAGAATCCCCCCCGCCTCAGAGGAGGATCCCTGAACTTCCTGGAGAAGGAAGACATGGGGAGACCATGCGGAAACATGGTTTAATAACTGTTTTTTTTCTAATGCATTGTAGACCTTTATTTACTGCACCCCAAACTGAGGATTCAGATATCCCTGTTAGATATTTGAAGTACGTAGTGGCAGGGTTCCTTCCTTATACAAAACAGAGAATAAGTTTAATCCCCTTCCACCAAGAAAAAGCTTGAATTAAAAGTCAACTATATTTCAAAAGTATTGACATGTTTATTTGGGAAGATAATTCTTGAAATAAAAATAAAATACAATGAAAAATTCATCGGTTTGGAATTGGATCATGAATTAGTTCCTAAACATCTTTAGTTTTTTCCATTTGCATCACCAGCAGCCTGATCCCAGCAGAAATTGGCTCTTCTTAATTACACTATGTGTTTCTGTGAGGATAATAAAAATTTACAAGTGTCTCCTGAGAATGCCTGTCAAAATGAGGCACTAACTAGAGAATTGCTCATTTTATTTGTTAAACAATCTATTAACTTTTCTTTACCTCATGACAAGATGGAATTAAAATATCTAACACCAATATACTCAATAAAGTTTAATTCAACAGAGTAAAATAGGTGATAAAAATTAAGCAAGGAAAACATAGGCAGGAACCAATGTGGATCCAGGGGTGAGTTTGGTATGCTACCACTTGAGTGCTATACACTAGCATAAATCTAGCATAAATTTGGCACTAAGCTACATATTAAACCATCTGAAGTGGGAAACATGATTAGGTAGGTGATTCATAGCATCCATAAAATTAAATAGCGCTAGTGCTGTTCAGGAGAAACACATTATTCTTGGTACTGAAACTAGGGAGAAATTCCTAACCACATGTCCTAGAGAATGATAAGACCTGGATTTATGTCTACGATGAATTGCTTCAACTCTGCTTCATAAAAGAAGGTTCACAGGTCCTTTCATCAGCAGGCAGCAGTTCCTGTGATGGATATTTAGGTAAAGGACTTTGTCTGATCTGCTGGTATTATTAGAAACACACTTTTGTATGTAGTATAGAACACTAATCTTGCCTTTTTACTTATTTTGAATCATATACAAGGCTTTCATAGGGTTTTTCCCTTAGATTATGGGCAATAATTACCATGACCAAAGATAAGTGTCCATTCTTTCCCTAAAAGAGAAACGGCCATACAGAGACCCTAATTTAACTAGCAATCCCCAAACCATGCAGTATGTGATACATGTTCTACAAGGTATTCACAAGTGTGAGAGTAATACAAATTCTGCAGTAAATTACAGTTGAGAAACTGCAAGTTGAGCAAATTAAAATAAATTTATTTGCTGCTGGACTTGTCAGAACCTTTAAAATATTTGTTACTCATGAGATTAATCTCTAAGTGGAATATGCATTACTTTGTATTTTCCAAAAGAAATTCTTCTCTTTGCAGAGAACCTCATGAGCTATTTCAAGAAATACTCTTGAGATCTTCCACATTCTTTTATTCTGCACTGTGCATTTGGGTTAACTCCAACACTGACTCAAAATCAATCCTATAAAGAACAAGTTACATCCATTCTGACACTGATATGTGTGCAGCACTTTGAGTTGCTCTTTTGGCACTGACTACTGTTAAAATAACAATGAGATGTATTAGCTTGATGGGATTTTAAAGAAATAACTTCTGAAATACTATTTGTTTTTTATGCTCTGAACTCAAGTGTATGCCATAAATTTCTTTAAAGATCATGTTCTACCTGATCTTTGCCTTCTAAGCTGTGGAGAGGACTTTGGCCAAAAGTAATAAAAATCTGATCTAAGAAAATAGAGATTGATTTAAGTTTCATATGGTACCAGTTTCTAATGAAAAGTATTAATACAAAGGATTCAAACACTCTTAGAGACAATATTAAAATTTTGGCAACAAATAGCTATATTCTTTTAAAAAATGCCCTCAAAACATATAGGAATGAAAATAATGAACATTGTGTTATGACAATATATTCTCCACAAATTATGCAGTCTTTTAGGTCTGAAAAAGATAATGAAAATAAAAATAAGCCTGCATATACCAAGGGCTAGACAGCAGAGCAACTAGGCGTCTCATACTGGTGGGGATACCATGCTAAATGATACATACAATTAGGGAAACAGTTTGGCGGTTTCTTAAAATATATGCTTTCTCTACTGTATCTTAAAATAAGAACAGGATGGATCATTTCAATTACTTCTGTAATGAGACTATTCATAGTAATGTGGCAGTTATATTTTATGTTTTCTGTATTTGAACTACAAAAATGTTGTCATGCAAATAAAATCAATGTAAAAAATGGTTTTCAAATTAAAATGAGGATTGTTTATGCATACAGACATGGTTGAAGAGTCTATATGTGGAAATCGTTCTTATGTTTGGCTTGTAGCTCTTCTATTCTTGTCAGCACTTCTTCTTTCTATTCATAGCTGAATCTCCTATTTTGAGCTTTCAGCTCTAGATTTATATATCCAACTGCTGGACCCATCTCCACTTAGATGCCCACAGGCATCTCATATCATGTTTAAAGCCAAATCCCTCGGTTTGTCTGTTGTAGTAAACAAAAGTCTTCTTTCGTTTGCTTAAACCAAACTTGAAAGTACATATGTTTCCTCATCCAATCTGTTAGTAAACCTTGTCAGCTTTACCATCAAAAGTATCCAGAATCTTTCCACTTCTCACTACTTCCACTGAAGCCATCCTAGTGAAAGTCACCAACATGTAGTGCCTGGACTACCTCAATCACTTCTCTACAGGCCTCTCCCCCTTTAAAGTCTTTTCTTCACAGGGAAACCAGACTGATGGTTTTAATACCTACCTCGGATTATGTGACACTTCTGTTCAAAACCCTCTAGTGCTTTTTTGTTGACATTAGGGCACCGTTAGACTCAAAGAATAACAACTGAAACACAAAACACATTATAAGTTTAAATTTTGCTTATCTACTACTCTACATTGTATGAATTCTTGAACACTACATCTGAAATTAATGATGTACTATATGTTGGTAATTGAATTCAAATAAAAAAAATAATCTAAATTGATAGAGAGCTCTCCCAGGTGGTGATTCAGAGAGCAAATCATCTGCCATTTTTAGGCTTTGTCATTCATCATGAGGCTTCCAATTTTTTAAAAAGTGCACTTAAAATTATACATACAGTGTGGACTCACTTATGTAAAATAATGTCCCTGAGAAAACCTTAAATATGAATGTACATTAAAATATTAATAAGGCACTAATCTGATTGGTGGGATTATGATGACTTTTTTTTCTTAAGTATGTTTGGCATTTTTCTCTATTTCTATAGTGAACATATATTGTTTTTATAATTGCAGAAAAAAAAAAACTTTTAAAAATGGTGATGTAAGAGAAGAAATTGTCTTAAATGATGAAAGAGAAGGATGTATGGAGAAGTGTTACAGACTGACTTGTGACTCCCCAAAATTCATATTTTGAGGCCCTGTACCCCAACGTTACTGGGTTTGGAGATATCTAAGGTTAAATGAAGTCACAAGAGTAGGATCTGATAGGACTGGTGTCCTTATAATAAAAGGAGAAACAACAGGAATGCAGGTCAGGGTCCCCTTTCTTGAATCCACCTTGAAGTTCACCTTGATGTGTTATTCTTAACAATTAGTAGAAAGATGACTAGCTATTTCTTTTTTTTTTTAATGTGTGATATTTTATTGACTAGCTATTTCTCCGACCCAGTTTTTCAAAAGCAGAGTTTGATCCCTCTGCTGTATTAGATAAACCTACTAAAAAAGCATGCAGAGATTGGTAGAGACTGACCATATTCACATCCCCTCCTCCACCTCCTTAGGTTGAACTGATGAGATGAACATAAACTCTGAAGTGCCACATATACCTGGAGGTATATTACCAAGAAATAGTTATCCACATCTTTTAGGGGTGGGAGAAGCATAGAAAGACCTGTATCCATTCAAGAATAAACAAATTGAGGATGAGGGCAGAGAAAAAGATTGCCAAAAGTAGATGAAGGACTTCCTTATGATCCCCCAGGAAATTAAGAATAATTTTAGGCAGAACTGTTTATGCACATGAAGAAGTTAAATAGGAAATAAATTAGAAGGAAATGAAATTATGTGATAAGAAATAGACATAATAGGGGAACTAAGAGAGTTAAGGGAAGAGTTTAAGAAAACAAATAATGTCAATGTAGAATTTAAAGTAGAACCAGAAGGAAGAAACAGTGAAGAAAAAAGATACCAAAAGTATTGGTTTGAATAAACCAGTTGCATTACAAAACAAAAGATGAAAAAAGCTCAGAGACAATATGTGAATATGGAAGACAAATGGGATCTGATAAACAGATAAATCACATTTGTGAAGAAGTATAAAAAATAAATGGAACAAAAATAACAGGGAAAAAAACCCAGATGATTTCCTTGAAGTAAAGGAGGGTTTGAAATCTGAGCTTCAAGAGGCTTACTTCTTCAAGATATACCTATAGGAAGAAGTAGCACACCAAAATGATTTAATTTCGAAGGCGTGAAAATATTCCACAAGCATGCAAGAGGCAGAACTGAGTAACCTAAGGGGGAAAAAAGTTACATTGAACTCAGACTTAATATTACTCTGAAATGTTAAATGCTAAAAGAAAATGCAGAATAGTATGTGAAGATTCTCTCCCTCCCCTCTCTTATAATGAGCATCACATAAAAAATTGTTTTTACATGATTTATAATTTTATAAACATTAAGGCTAAGTATCACATGCAGAAGAGACTGTGATGAAGACTTCCTGTAATTACTAAAAATTGTCCTGTCTTGTGTTAGTTAGAAGTTTATTGCTTCTTGGGATGCTTGTGTGACTCAGTTAAGTGTCCGACTCTTGATTTCAGTTCGGGTTATGACCTCAGAGTCGTGAGATCAAGCCCCATGTCAGGCTCTGCACTGAGTGTGGAGCTTGCTTGGGATTCTCTCTCTCCCTTTGCCCCTTTCTTCCTCCCCTCACTCAAGCTCTCTCTCCTTTCTCTCTAAGGAAAAAAAAAAGTTTATTGCCTCTCATCTCCAAATTCATACTTTATTGGCTGACTGTGAAAATGGATCTGAGTCTTTTAAATATTTTTTCTATGCTAGCCGAGACGATGCTAAGCTTTGTCAGAAGCAGGCCCTGGATAGTCATTGTTGAAGGCACGATGCTGTGGGCATAGTGGGCAGGTTGTGCATTCCATGGACAAGGGTGAGTCCAGTCTGATGGTCAACTAGTGAACATGGTCCTCTCAACGACCTCTTCCAACACAATTTCCAGTAAGTTCCTCAGTCCAGCCCCAAGGGTAGTGGCTACTTCTTACTTCGGCTATTCCTATATTTTTTAGAGTTCCCTCAATTTTTTAAATTTTTTGAGGATCCTCCACTGTTTTTCATAGTGGCTGTGCCAATTTTCATTCCACCAACAATGTACAAGAGTTACTTTTTCTCCACATCCTCACCAACACTTGTTATTTTTGCCTTTTTTATTTCAGCCATTCGGACAGGTGTGAGGTGATATCTCATTGTGGTTTTGACTTGCATTTTCTTGATGATTAGTGATGTTGAGCATCTTTTCATGTGTCTGTTGGCCTTCTGTATGTCTTCTTTGGAAAGATGTTTGTTCAGGTCCTCTGCCCATTTTTATTTGAATTATTTGTATTTTTTAGTGTTGAATTGTACAAATTTATACATACACACACACACACACACACACGATATTAACCCCTTATGAGATATATAATTTCCAAGTATCTTCTCTGATTCAGTATGTTGCCTTGTCATTTTGTTGATGATTTCCCTTTCTGTGAAAAAGCTTTTTATGTTGGTGTAGTCCCAGTGGTTTATTTTTGCTTTTGTTTCTCTTGCCTAAGGAGACATATCTAGAAAAATATTTCTACAGACTATGTCAAAACTGACAATTCTTTATATTAAACTTTCCCTGTTCAAATTACTGTGATCTCTCTTTCTTGACTGGACAGTTATCAGTATCACTAGAAGTTCCCTATCAGCTTTATAAAAAACGTATCTGGGGGCTCCTGGGTGGCTCAGTCATTAAGCGTCTGCCTTCGGCTCAGGTCGTGATCCCACGGTCCTGGGATCGAGCCCCACATCGGGCTCTCTGCTCAGCGGGAAGCCTACTTCTCTCTCTCCCACTCCCACTGCTTGTGTTCCCTCTCTCCCTGTCTCTCTCTCTGTCAAATAAATAAATACAGAATCTTAAAAAAAAAAAAAAAGTATCTGTTCAGTACAAAAAGCTTCTGATGTCTTTTTGTTCTGATTTATTTGCAAATGAGAGCATAGTGCAGCAGGTTGTCATGTCTTGAGTTCTCACGGGATGCTTATCCCTCATATCAGGCTCTTCCTAAGCATTTTCACTTTAATTAGGTGAAAGAAGGGACTACCAACAAGGCCCATTGACTAGGAGTTTTGGATAGAAACCTGAAGGAAAGCACCTGGAACTATCTCAGGCTTCCTCTTTCTGGTTCTGGTATTGGCTTTAAACCATCTATTCCATATATCTTGTTTCACCTGACAGGTTTCTAGCCAAAGTGTTTTGTCTCTGTTGATTTTGGGGGGGAATTAATTTTTGAGCTAGAGATTTTATATTTAGCCAAGGTATTCTTCACATATACGGGTAAAAAAATCATGGTAAGATATACAATTATATTTATAACCTTCTGGTAAAAAAAAAGAAGAAAAGAAAGAAAACTTTGCCACCTGTGCCAGTACAAGAAAAAAACAAAAACAAAACACAAAGAATGAAGAGGATAGGGGCACCTGGCTGGCTCAGTTGGTGGAGTGTGTGACTCTTGATCTCAGCGTTGTGGGCTTGAGCCCCATATTGCGGGAGAGAACACTTAAAAATAGAATCTTTAAAAAAAAGAATGGAGAGGATAAGGAATTGGTAGTTAGCATTAGCATCACTTAAATATAGAATGAGGTTTAAATGATGGTAGTGTCTATGTTCATTTGTTCCAGACAGGTTTATTGAGTGCCTGTGATGTCAATTCTTCCAAATCAAAACATGAATTTAATGAAGTTCCACTTAAAATGCCAATAGAATTTTTCAAGTTTAGTTTAAATAGATTCATTAGAACAAATGTGAAAAATAGTTTAAAATTTTTGAAAAACAACTCACAAACCAAAAGTTGTTCTACAAGTTACTAGAATTTATTATGGTAGTATACTAATTATGACAACATGTTAGAGTACAAGAATAGATACATATATCAGTGGGACAGAGTGGAGAGCCTGGAAACGGTGCAGATATGTCAAAGAATAGTGTGGAAAGTAGTGACTTTAAGTAATGGTATGGGAAGAACTGGGATCCATCCAGGGTAGGGAGGGAGGGTATAACATGAAATAATGACTTCATACCATATAGAAACTGAACTCCAGATGACTAAAGGAACAACTGAAAGGTCCTAGAAGAAAACAAAGAAGGTTATTTTTATTTTTGTAGAATTCTGGAAGAAAACACAGAAGAAAACACAGAAGCTTATTTTTGTAGAATTCTGGTGAAGAAAACATTCATGAACAAGACCCAAAGGCAGAAGTAATAAAATAAAAGATAGCAGTATGCACAAAGTTACAATTGCTGTATGGCAACATATAGGTAACAAAGTCGAAAAAAAATGAAGACTGAGAGAACATTTGCCATATACAGGAGCAAAACAAATATATATATATGTAGAATACAAATAGCGTATAAATCAATACAGAATGACAATATAAAATCACATGCAACATATATTTAAAAATAAATCACACACTAAGAAAAACAAATGACTAATAAATGTATTGCAAAGATTTTCAAAGTCACTAGGGAAATGCAAATTAAGGCAAGATGTCATTTTTCCCAATAGGCTTAAAACTATCAACAATTGAGAGTATCCAGGGTTAGCAAGAGTGAAAGACAATTTTGGAGGTGAATTTGGCAGCAACTATCAAAGCATAAATTTTACATACCATTCAACAACATAATTCCACTGCTAGGAATTTATTTAATACAAAATGTACACAAGTGTACGAGATATTTATACCATGATGTTCATTGTTGCATTAAATTTATTAGCTAAAACTGGAAAACTACACTTAATTGCACAACAGTGGAGAAACAGTTAAGTAAGTGATAATGGTGTGCTGGTCCTTGGTTGGCTTTTTCCTTGGATGCATTCCTCCCCTTCTTCCCTGTTCTGTATTCCCTCCAGGCCAGAGACTTCATCTCCTAGGCTTTTCTTTTAACTGGCTTTGACTCACTTAGGCCAATGGGAGGTATTGCTGGGAGATTGGTTGGCTGTAAGAAGGGAGTAGCCATCATACTCTTCTAATCATCTTACATTTGTTACTGTTTTGGGGGTTTGTTCCATGGCCGATGATCTTCTTAGGCCCATTGTGGTTCAGACCTTCCATGTGTGACCCAGTCCCTGAGCAGCATTAACACACCCTCCTTTTTTTTGTCCCTATAGCTTAAAGATGCTAGTGACTTCCTATTGATATTAATCCCTAGATTTCTTCTTTCTTCTCATTTGATTTTGCACTTATTTATAATTTCTGTAACTGATTCTTTGTATTAATGTTCTGCTACTTTAACTACTTAAAATGATTTTGTATTACTTCTGGGAATGTACACACATATGCACACATACACCTCTGCACCCAGTGTGTGGGGGGGGAGGCTGTCTAACCACATGCTCAGTGGAGCAAACTTCTGATAAGTTGATGACTCCACAATAACTCAGGTTGTGCCACTTTTCCAATGCTCACTTCCACAAATAAATGTCAGTTTTTTTTCAAGATGAAGCACCATACTTATTCCTAACCATGTAACATGCATGTGTAAAAGTGTAGTACAATTTTTATTAGGTCTCGATCTTCTTTTTTTTCCTTATGGATCATTACAAAGTTTTTGAGTATTGTACCCAAATCCCATTTTTCTCATAAGCCTCATAGTTTTTATTGCACAACTTTGCAAACTATCCTGATTTTTAGCAGTTTGTAGGTCATGTAACAGCAGAATTGACTATTCATACACCAAAATGTTAATAGTGTCTCTGGGTAGCAGTTTATTTATTGTTTATCTACAGTTTCTATTTTTTCCTAAAATAATCATGTATTGATAATTTAATGAAATTTACATAAACATGTTTAAAAGATGAGTTGGTAGCTAACGGGTGATCATAGCCATTCTAGGTGAAGGGCTGAAGCTGTTCAGGAAACCCCCTCATTCACTGGTGATGCAATCAATGAAGTGCCCTCTAGTCTCCCTGAAAGGCATAATCAACTTAAGCTCCTCCTGCAAAACACAGATACAGTCTTGCAGCAACATCTTGGCAGCTTCTTCAGTCAGAGAGTCCCCATAAGTGCTCAGAAGAATACGCATGTGATCAGTCAAGGTTCCATTAAACATGGTAGATCATGTAACAAGCCAAATGCCTCTAAATTGGTTTGCAAACATTCAGAAGTTAACACCATACAAATCCAGAAATCTATAGGCAATAACCAGTGTGATACAGTCAGTGCTTACTGACTTTGAAGCTTAGTCTTACTGAGATTAGAGCACCCTGTCCTTGCAGGAAATAGGACTCTGTGAGGAGACGACACACAAAACACAATGTGAATTTCAAAGGAAAAAAAAAAAAAGAATTTTCCTTTTGTGATCTGAGTCTTGAATTGCTGTCCACTATTTCAGAGTGAACTTTCACCTGTTAGCACTTTTTTCTTCCCCTTTCTAAGGCTGTATCATGTTTTTGTTTTGTTTGTTTTTCTTTCTTTCTTTCTTTTCTTTTTTTTTTGATGTTAAGTTATTCCACCTACAATCAAACTCCAGTGTTTATCTTAGATTTGGGCTTGATTCCTCCCCTTTCCCTCCCTCACGTGTCCTACACCCACTGAACTCTGAACTCTTTCTTGGTGCCTGTGTTTTCCTGTCTCTCTACACAGAATCCTCTGTTGGCTGTGTTCTCCGTGGAGCTTTGTTTCTAGCTGTTCTCTGACCAAGGGCTTGTTCTGTGCAGCTCAGCTCTCATCCTCTTTGTTCAGCCTCTGGCTTCAACCACTGAATCACAAATATTCTCCAGCTGGGAATCAGACAAGGGCAGACATGAACCCAGAAGCCCAACAGGATGTTTCAGTTTCCCAGGGAATTCGCATGATGTTTTATATGATGAAACCCAATGAAACGTCATTCCAAACCCTGGAAGAGGTGCCTGATTATGTAAAGCAGGTGAGACTATCTGGGAAAAGGCCACTGTTGCTTTTGTCTTAATAAGTACGTTAAACACTTCCTGGGGTTTTGTTCACTTTCGTTCTTCAAATTATTAAATTCTAATAAAAAATAATTCAGCCTTATAAAGGCATGGAACAACATTAGAATTTCTACTTGAATTGAATTTCTGTACAATATCAATAACCAGTTTCTCCTATTAAACTCCTCTTCTTGGATATGTCACTACAGAATATGATAAAGCTTTACAAAGTTTTCCTAGACCACAGTGGTGTTACAAATTTAGTTGTCAGAAGCTCAGTGTCAAATGGTTATATGACATCAGTAAACTTTGTAACAATTTTGGTTTTAAAGGGCAAACCACCTCCCAGGAAACTATTTCCTCTTTAATTTGGTAGAGTAGTTCTGCAGAATTGATACAGAGCTGACTGAGTCCAACTCTGACTTCCTAAGTTTGAACTTGAACCAAGTTTTCTTTGAAATTCTGAAGTGTTCAGAGGTACTTTTTACTTCTGGTTCCTGGCTATGATTGGAAGTGGAAATATCCAGAATTAGAACTTGAATACCTAAGTTCCCCACCCTGTCAAAGTTGTTCCTATAACACTAGTTCAGACCAGAAATAAGGGGAAAAAAAATGACATCAGAGAATATGTTCTTGGGACTTCAGTTTAGAAAACTTCAGAACTCATGACCAGCTTCCAAGTGAGTAAAACCCCTAACTTTTTCAGGATTTGATATTATTCCTTTCCTAGTTTTTTTTCTTTTTTTTTTTTTAAAGATTTTATTTATTTGACAGAGAGAGACACAGCGAGAGAGGGGAACACAAGCAGGGGGAGTGGGAGAGGGAGAAGCAGGCTTCCCGCCGAGCAGGGAGCCCGATGCGGGGCTCGATCCCAGGACCCTGGAATCATGACCTGAGCTGAAGGCAGACGCTTAACGACTGAGCCACCCAGGCGCCCCCCTTTCCTAGTTTTTTAAGAAGAAAAATGTGGTACTCACATCTTCATAAATCATTATTTTTCTATTTTAACACCAAACTTTGCTCAGTATTTATCATCCGTAGTGGAGCCTAAAAACACTTATTATAGCACAAAACTAAGTCTGAGTGAATAAAATTTGAATGATGTTTTAAATACACATTTTAAACGATCATATTCTCTGAAATACTTGGAAGAAAATGCTTTGTTCCTACAGTTTCAATTTTGTCATTCCTGCAATTCTAATATGAGTAACTAGAAATATGTGTATCCTAAGTGAAGCCTTTTAAAGAGGATCTGTCTTAATCATGGAGATAATAAACATCTGATTATTGTACTTATTTTAAAATGTATTTTTTTTTTTAGGTCTAACTCAAAACTCACCCCCCGCCAAGCTTATTGTTTTCTTGGCAGAATTATCATGGTTACATCTATGGTTATATTTCATTTCCAAATTGGATGATAGATTTTGAGCACCTGTTTAGTATATGTCTGAAATAATCAGATTTCTTTGCCTGTTGGGAGGAAATGATCCTCTAGGATAAGTATATACCTTCTCCTGCTATGAGATGTCACTCTGGGCCTCCCACTTCTGGAATGAGTAATCAGGAAATGTGGAAGAATTTCATACCAAGCACAATAGCATCTTTTTTGTGCCATTTCCTTTTCCAGGCAACCCCATTTTTCATTTCCTTAATGCTTCTTGAACTGGTCGTCAGCTGGATTCTCAAAGGGAAACCACCAGGTCGTTTGGATGATGCATTGACATCAATATCAGCCGGCATTTTTTCTCGGCTTCCAAGGTGAGTTAGTTGTTAGCCACACTGAGTGAATAAACTGAAATTCTCTAAATAAGATGGAAAAGGAACCCACTGTATGGGAAGTTAGTCTGTTTTCACATATCTACATATACCCCCAAAGTATCCAGTTACTGTCATTATTTAAATTTTTGATATTTCGTTCACCATGGATTTGTTTTTGTATTCATTGTTAAAGATATTGCTCTAAATATTATTTATCTTGATTACTGATTTTATTGCTGCCCCCTTAAATTTTGTGCCCAAGGTAACTGCTTCACTTGCCTTACCCTAGTCCCAACCCTGAGTTATGGTCTAGTTATCTACTGGGAAATTAATTTTGCCTCCGCCAGATTCACATGCTATGCAGTCTGGGGTACAGACACTCTCTAGTAAAGATCACAGAAAGCTTTGAATTACTGCGTGGCCTCCCGAGTGGTCTCTAGTCCTGTTTCTAGTGCTACTTCATTTTCAGCCAAACATTTCCATAATGTGGATCTGGTGAAAATTCTTCACAGGTTCCATATTGCCTAAGGATAATGTTTGAATTTTTTTCCTGATCTATAGAAGCCTTTGTCTCTCTACCCTTACTTTTTCTCCCTTCATTCTCCTTCTGCCTTTGCAATATTTCTTCCTTCATACTCTACTGCTTGCCATTGCCCAGATGTCCCACATGCGTCCCTCTGCTTGGAAGGCCATTCATGTGGCTAACTGATTCATTTCTTAAGTCTAAGCATGGACTTCTCTTGAAGACTCACACTGTGCAGCAAATCTTCTCTGTCCTCCAACACTGCTTTAGGCATCACTTCACTATGGTCCCATGGAATCTTGTGCTTACCCCAGATACAGAATTGTCACATGGCATTATGCTTCCCTGTTTTTTTCCCCAGTCCTTCCTGATAAATTTCATGCAACTTGAGAGCAAGAGGGATCTTTCTTCATAATTTTAACTCCTATGCCTGGAATGATGTCTGGTATATCCTAGATTTTTTTTAAATTTAATATTTTTATAGTGTTATATTGATGATAAGATGAGATGATGAAGGAACAAAACAGTAAACAATAAATGACCTACTACTTTTTAGAAAAGGTAAATTATAATGTAGGCAGAGCAGAAAGCAATGCATGGGAGGCTCTTCAGTGCATGAGACTTTACCAAAGGGACAGAGGGTGAGGGAAGATTCCCTTAGAACTCTGTGCTCTGCATTGCTGAACTCTGTGCTCTGCTACTTCCCACCCATTGCTTCTTTTACTTTTTTAAGAGCTTTACTTCTGACCAGTGCTCATTGCTTTGGAATGTTTCTGTGAACTACTCAGTGGGAAACCAAGGTGGATTTTTAAAAATAAAAACTTAAAGATAACTGAGAAAAGGTAGAATAATTTCATACACTTGCATAAAATTGTTTAGATAGGAAGTAAACCTAAGAGTAAAACTTCTTTCATAAATGTTACCATGGAAAAGTAGGCTAATGGGTATTAAATAATAATAGTAATAATTTTGATAATCATCATAATAATGACTCTGAAAATCTCATATGGTTGCACATTGCTGTCAGAATCAGAGGATAATATCCCAAGTTATTGACAGTTAATTCCCCTAATATGCTAAATAAGAGTTTATAAAATTATACATAAGTTCCTCTATTTCATGTCTCCCTTGAGCAGAATTGAGCAAGAAATATATTCAGCATACTGAAAGGATATGTAGATTTGATTTTTGAAAACTACTCAGTTGGTTACTGTAGTTTATTTTGAGGAAGTTAAGTGTACAAGTTCATGGAAATCAGACAGTTGATGAACTGTAAGAATAACTTGATAATTGAGAGGTGCCCTGCAGGTACAATTAGGGATCCCATATTTTGTTGAGCTGGAATGAATTTATTAAGAACTCAAGGAGACATCAAGTTGAGTGAATGCTTCAGCATGACTTTTACTTTTTCAGGTTGGACTTTGGTCACAAGTGGAATTAGATTATTCTCTTATCATAACATGATAACTACTAGAAATAGAAACTGCATCCTTTCCTTAGTACTATATTTCTGCTCAGCAGTGTGATAAAAAGGGCACAGAGTTTTAACAGGTACACAAGAATCAAATATATATATGATTACTAAAAGAGGAGAGGGAGGGAGAGAGGGAGAGAGAGAGGGGGAGGGGGAGAGGAAGAGGGAGAGAAAGCGAGAGACCAAAACAAAGCAGTCCTTCTGGGATGGAAACATGCAGCGCCTTTCCTTCACAGCCCACTCCCCAGAACACTCTTTAAGCTGACACAATCTGTTCACCCTGGTGCCCTTTGAAAGAAGTTGTGGGGCGCCTGGGTGGCTCAGTTGGTTAAGCGACTGCCTTTGGCTCAGGTCATGATCCTGGAGTCCCGGGATCGAGTCCCGCATCGGGCTCCCTGCTCGGCAGGGAGTCTGCTTCTCCCTCTGACCCTCCTCCCTCTCGTGCTCTCTGTATCTCATTCTCTCTGTCTCAAATAAATAAATAAAATCTTTAAAAAAAAAAAAAAAGAAAGAAGTTGTGAACTTGAATGTGGAGCATATTTTTCCATAGTTGTATTTTGAACGGGAACAGCAAATTGCTTGTTGTTGTTTTTGTAGGTGTGGCCAGCAATTCTAAATTATGAAATGTGGATAATTTTGTAAGTTTTGCAAGGATTTTATCTTTTATAACCTTTTACCTAAAGCATTTAAGCAAAGCAAATTATCTGAAAAAGAAATTTTAAAATATTTTCATTTATTTTGTTCCTATTAGGCACGTGTGCGTGCACACACACACACACACATGCGGGGAAGGAAAGCAGATCCACAGGATCCACTCCACTCAGTCCCCTTTCAGCAAAAGACAGGAACTCTTAAAACAATATTTCAGCATCGGGGGAATCCTCATGCAAATCATTAACAGCTGAAGGTTAGATTAACACGGCATTGATCATATCCTCTCCAAGGGACTAATTTCATTTTCTACACCAGCAACAGGGGCTTGCCACATTCTTAAAATACATAATTGTGAGGAAAATGGTACTATACCCTTTATTAGTCTGCTTGTGAGGAATTACACTTTGGATAATAATTCCAAGTAGGCATGTGGCCTCTGACAAAAGAAGTTGTGGAAATCAAAGTGAAACCATGAACATGTTTTTCCACTTTGCCTTTCATGTAATGGGAATGCTGTATGCAGACTTTGAGGAAAAACAATGTTTGTTTGAGGATCTCAATTTCATTAATGCATAAAATTCAAAATATCTTGAAGATTAGTAGCATACTTAGCACATTGATAGAAAAGATACATACTGTGTCTTTCAAATATTTATATAAGGGAAAATATTAATCATAGACAAGATTATATCTTGTTTATAAGTCTGTCAGACAGACCATGACGTGTAATAAAAGTCCATCTGGCCTAAGAACCAGATTCTGGGCAGACCTGCATCTGTTTTGTTCTTCTGGAATCTAGTAGGCAGACTCTTCCTCGTTAGAATCTAGTTCTGAAGTTATAGACAGATATTTTTTTTTATCATAGTTAAATGCAGTGGAGCATATGTAGATAATCTGCCTTTCTATCAGTTACTTGCATATGTGACTATAAAAATTAAACTTAACAAAATACTTACTAAATCTACTTTTAAAAAATCTATCTAAAACTTGTGAAATATCCTGCTACCGACTTCAATGCTAATGAGTGAAAAATAATCACATCTCTTTTTTTTTTTCCTGCTTATTTAAGCAGAACTCAATTTCCAATCCTTCATTAGAAAACCAGGACCTCAATTTGTTACTTCCTTCCAATGTTTCTGCTTCCATAAATTGCATCCTCCCCAGAGAAATTTTATTCCCGATATAAATATCTACAGTGTGTTTGTTTTTAATGGGTTCATTTAGTCTGTTGAAACAGCAGATTATAAATCAAATTGCAATAGGTTGAGGGATAATTTAAGTAGGTAAATTTTCAAATAAGTTGGGGACACTCCACTTTTAATACATATGGGTCGTTGCCAATTTTTACTATGGAGCTAGCTCCACAATGTTGAAACATACATAGGCACCGTTTTACTGGCCATGACTGCCATGGAATTTTCCACTCCTGACAAGAAAGTTTCAATTCATTAAAAAAAAAAATTAAAGAGGAGGAAATTAAACTTCTTTAAAATACTTTGACTCCTTGGGGTGGGATTGGAGAATAAAGGAAAATTGTATACTGGGTTTTTATACTAGACCGTAGTATCAGAAGTAGTACTGCCTTTGGCGACATCAGACTACTAACAGATCAGTGCCTGTCATGTTGGATGAGGACTTGAATCAATAGCTATTCATTGTCCAGATAAGATATAAATGCATTTATGTAATATTAATAATGATATTTTACTATTACTATATTAATGTAACTTTTTATTAACACTCCAGGGGAAGAAAATACATTTTTAAAACTTGTTGGTTTGTTAATTATATTTGCTATGGAGAAGGCTTCATTTCCTCTTAATTTTAACCTCAAACTTTATAAATAGACTTTGTCTTTGTTGTTAATTGTGGAACTTCAGAGATTGCTATTAGACTAACCTTCCCTAATGATGCAAGCAAGCTTCCTTGCACTTGCTCAATAGAGAAATGGAATTACTTCAAGTAATTTACTTCGGGCAAAGTAAAGAATGTAGCAAATTCGCTTCTTCCAAATTTACTACGTTGTATTTATAAAGGTCTATGGTTTTTGTGGTTGTTATAAAAAGAAATTAAGTGATTGCTTCATCAATGTAACGTCATTTCACAGTAAGAAAAAGCAGTACAGATGTTATCTGTCTTCAGGAGGTAAAGGTTGTATTACGTATTCTGTTAATACGGAACGAAAATCAATATTCCACTAGATGGAGCAAAAGTGGCAGTAGCTTTACAGATAGGGCAAGTCCCTGGACTAGGTTTAAGAGATTTTGAAATAAATAAACAACAAAATTTCTTGGAAAAAATCAGTATGTACTAGTCCAAATATATTTGTTTATAACTTCGTGAAGTTTGAAAGGAGATTTAGAATGATCCCATTCAAATATTGGTTTATTTTCTGATTTATAAGACAGCATTATTAGAAACAAAAATGTCCTATTGATTTTCTTCAATTTTGCATTATCTGGCCAAATCAGACAGTACACACAGCTCTCATGACAGTGATGAAATAGTATAAATTGGCAGATATCCATGAGTACTGAGTACAAAATTTCACTTTGAAAGTCTCTTTGAAATTTTAAGTTTACAATAAGAGTATTACATCAAATTTCACTTGATGAATGATTAGAGCATGGGAGTATTTGAGAGTTAGAGAATTTTAGGGTCCTTTTGGCCTAATTTTCTCATACCTTAAATTAGCCCTGAGATGCTGAAGGGTGGACAACGTATCCAATGTTAACTTTCTGCTTTTGGTGATGGGTACATTCAAACTGAGATGACTTGGAGAACTGCATAGCTTTGTAATTCTCAATCTCCAATTAGTATTTATTCTAATCCACTGATCCTTTTTAAGTCTCAACATTATAAATTAACTTCATCTTTTTTAAAAATTCACAATCAGTCCAGGCATAGCAATTTCATACCTCGCCAGATTTTATAGTAACTAAACATTGACAGGACAGTTTTCTAGTTTTGAGAGAAATGTTATAAAAAAATGCTACCTTTCGTTTTTCAAAAACATACCTCAGACACAAGAGAAAGTAACTCTTTGGGGAGAAATTATGAAGAAAAAACGACAATGGGAGGAAAGCCTCTATAAAGGCAGGTTGCTGATTAGAGGATTCTCATGTCTCCTTATATTTAGGCCATTTTCTTTGTCTTGCATTCAAACTTATTGAGTAAAAAGGATCTAGTATTTGGTATGCAAAACCCCTCTGCCTCCCAAAATTTCATCTCCACATGATAAAGTAAGCTCACTACATTCATACATATTACATATGTCTCTTCCCACAGGATGGAGTTTAGAGAGTTGAAGTTTGAATTCCACAGTGCAGAGTCATATGCTGGGGGTCAGGGCTGGGAGAGGACAGAGGAATTGGGAAGAAAAAGAGGAAGGAGCTTTGGTTTATGATTCAGGGTCTGGTGGGAACATTTTTGAAAATGTAGGTGCTATTTCCTGCAATCAAGGGCTTTCCAGAGCTTGATAATCATTTCCCAGCTGTATCCCTTTGCTGAATTGTTTTTAGTTGTGGGTACTTCATGGCTGTTTTTTCCCATTTATAATGGAATAGGATCATATTCATCTTGCTGATAGAAAGCAGGGAATTTAACTCCCACAGCTTTTCCCCTCTTTCCCTTTGCTTTGGGGAAGGTTTGGCTTCTTGCTAAAGGGTGAAAAAAAAAAAAAAGTCTTGACTGTAGTATGTCAGGCATATTTCAGCTCGATTTGTGTCAACCCTAATAAGTAAGTTGACAGAGTAATAAATTGGTTGTCTGCTCAAGACCTGGCACCTGTATAGGAAATAAAAAAGTATTTCAATTGCAGGCAGGTTCTCTTTGTTTTGTAAGTGGAAGTTTTCCAGGGCCCCTCTTTCTTTTATTAAAGTCTTAGTGTCTTTAAAGCCTATTTATTTCAACTGTCTGTGGAACTGACAAACGAGATAGCACCTTTTAAAACAAGGTTCTGAATGGATGGCACATTGATGAGCCAGGTGATTCTGAGTGCCTTGTTCACCAGTGTGTCCTCCCCGTCTCGTGTTGTACCTGGCACCCAGCAGACCCTTAACTTGAATTTATTGAATGATTCAGTGAATCCGTAAGTGGATCTGCCTTAACAGCATGTACTAAAGCTTATGTAAAAAGCTATAGATGATTTCAACCTTCTGTTGTACTTTCTAAGTTTTATTTATTTTTTTTCTTCCTGGAGCAGTCTTTTTTAGGGTTATTGAGTGGGACAATTTTGTCCCTCAAGAGATATTTAGACATTTTGTTGTCATAATGGGGTTGCAGGGCTGTGCTACCAGTATCTAGTAAATAGAGATCCAGGGGGGGCACCTGGGTGGCTCAGTCAGTTAAGCATCTGACTCCTGGTTTCGGCTTAGGTCATGATCTCAGGTTGTGGGATTGAACCCTGCACCAGGCTCCATGTTCAGTGAGGAGTCTGCTTGGAATTCTCTCTCTCCCTTTCCATCTGCCCCTCCCCTGCTCTCCCTCCCTCTCTTTCTCTCTCTCTAAAATAAATAAATAAATCTTTTAAAAAAATAGAGACCCAGAGATGCTGCTAAGCATTCTACAATTCACAGGACAGGCCCTCACAACAAAGAATTATATGGCCCAAATAGGAATAATACCAAAGTTTAGAATCCCTATTTTAGAAAAATTGTTAGATTGAACCAAACAAAATTGATATTATTCACTATTTTTTTAACCTAAGAGTTGAATTTTATATGGTTAATCCTCTATTAATGGATACTAGGGATCAATTTTAAGATTTCATAATTTGAGTAACTGTTTCCATGGAACAGACCCCAGCAACAAAGCACAATCTTGAATAAATGTCAGCAGTGACACTGTTAAGAAGCCCTTGTCTAAGCATATGAAAGTTGCCAACCAAGCTAACATGCTTTAAGATAAAATTTGTTCTGTCCCCACCTTGATAAATGTTGTGTATTAGTTTGTCATGATTGCAGATCTGCTTTTTTAAGGCTCAAGTGAAGTTGCTTTGATCTAAGAGTAAATTTCTTTACATTGAGGAAGCCTTGTCAGGACAATGTCATCATAATTGCTGTGCTACTGAGTGTTTTCGATATAAACATAAAATATAATGGACATTTAACCTTTAAATATCAAGAATTTGTGAGGACTTAAAGCAAACATTCAGCCTGCGCAAGGCTACTCTTTGCTGACCTAAATCGCTCACTGAAGACCGTGGGACATGAGCTCCTGCCATGGCACGGCTACTCTTTGCTGGCAGTGGTGGAAACCGTGCAGCCACCCCATGAAAGAAATCATCTTGCCCACCAACACTGGTGCCTTTGTTCTGCCAGCAAAACTTCCAATTTGTGCTGGCAGCTAGACATCAGTTCTTGGTTGGTTCAGCTAATTCTTCCAAGAACCAACCCATAGAAAGGGTTCACTAAATCTGGACTTTATTTCTTCCATCTCCCCTTCGCCTAAAACAATAGTGTAATTAATCTGTCACTGGTTTGGAGTTTTTATTTATTTACTGACTTATTAAGAGGCATGATCCTGTATGCTACTGGCTTGTGAGATATTATTATTATAAATTATATTCCCACAGTAAACCTGCCTTAAATAAATTATTAGCAAAGACAGTCTCTGAGCATAATTTGCCATGAGCACAATAATAAATAACATGGATAACAAACTGGATAATAAGTTTTACATTTTGAGTTTTTGGATTCCTCAGAGTTCCAGAACAGTGTGGGAGTCCCTGGCCCATAGCGTGTTCTATCTCATGACAGACCCCAAACTCTTGTATGTGAACATCCCAGAATGCTTGTCCTAGTTCTGTCTGCCTATCTAAAACAGCCACTCTGGATTACCTTGTCATGTATAATAGTTTACACACCTGCACAGGTTGGCTCTCTGGAGGACTGGACCAAGAAAGAGGCCCATGCAGTTCCTACAAGCAGCCCAGAGCCATTTTGATAGGGATTCTGAAATATCCAGGGCATGGCCTGGGTTGTGACAGGAATTCTGCATAGGCAGTTTCCTTTGGTCAAGACTCACACTCAGGGACAAAACTGCTCTTTCTAGCCATATAATTATTGGAGAAGATCATTGAGAGGATGTATCCACTGGATGACCCTCGAACAGGACTCGGGCAATCAGAGTCTCCTTACCTTTCTGCTGTCCTTGGAATGTATATTCTGCTACTATTCTCGTACTAGCAGCTGTTTTAAGGATGAAGCCTTCAGAGAGTAAGGTGTTGAGATCATCTGGACTGAATATGTGACTAGCAGGCAGGTACAGAGATCTACTTATCTTGAGCTGCCCAAGACAAGCCTTCTATGTAAATTTCTTTGCTTATTAAAACTACCACCCACCATTCTGGAGTGGTTTGCCACTTTCTTTGGTTTCTCCTTGCTCTCCACATAGAGGGGCTAATTTAAGAACCAACAATAATATCAAATTGAAAATTGGGTTTTAAGATCTGATAATGAGTAGTTCTTTTAAAAAATGTAGGCATTTGACATTTCTATTCATTATTTGTATTAATGCTGTTGTGAAGTGACCTAGTGTTTTATGTCACAGATTAATAACTTGAAGCATTCAACATATGAGACAATTTTAACGTTATTAAATCATAGTTACAATCATATCATAAGGTTAAAAGTAGATTAAAATTAAAGGCCCATATCTTCAAAAGACTCAGTTACATGCTGATTCATACATACTCACTGTGTAGAGGGAAATACTACTAAAATGGTGAATTTTAATAACATACCAATTTGAGCTTCTTCAGCTTTTATTTAAAATTAGAATGCTTAACAATTTCCTCATTTGTTCATGGTTTATAAATGAATCTTTATTAAGTAGAATGATTTATTTTACATATTAATGATAAATATAAAAGAAAACATCCATTCAACCAAATTTATAGAAGTGATAAAGGAATTATTATCTTTAGTTTAAACTTAAATTTGATCACAGATAATTCCAAGAGAAAATGTTACACTTAATAAAATTGAAGTATATGATGTATTTTTTGGAAAGTTCTTGAAATAATAATGTACAGAAACTTGGAAGCATAGATGGCAAGGGATATTCTGGTGTCTGGGTTTTAAAAACAATTATTTCTTTTAACTAGTTTTTGAAAAAAATTTTTTTAAAGATTTGATTTATTTGAGAGAGAGAGAGAGTGAGCGTGAGAGAGAAAGCATGAGCAGGGGGGAGAGGCAGAGGGAGAGGGAGAAGCAGACTACACTGAGCAGGGAGCCCAATGCGGGGCTCCCATCCCAGGACCCTGGGATCATGACCTGAGCTGAAGGCAGATGCTTAACCGACTGAGCCACCCAGGTGCCCCTAAAAAATTTGTTTTAAAATAGATGCCTAGTTGACATACAATGTTTTATATTCGTTTCAGTTGTATAACATAGTGATTCTGCAGTTCTATACATTATGCAGTGCTCACCGTGATAAGTGTAGTTACCGTCTGTCTCCATACACAGTTATTACAGTATTATTGACTGTATTTCCTATGCTGTAGTTTTCATCCCCTGACATTTATTTTATAACTAGAAGTTTAAATTAAATCTCAATCCCCTTCACCTATTTCATCCATCCCCCCAGCCGCCGCTGCTGGCAACCACTAGTTTGTTTTCTGTATTTATGAATCTTTTTAAAAAGTTTTGTTTATTTTGTTTTTTAGATTCCACATGTAAGTGAAATCATGTAGTATTTGTCTTTCTCTATCTAATTTATTTCATTAAACATTGTCCTCTCTAGGTCCATCTGTGGTCGTCCCAAATGGCAAGATCTCCTTCTTTTTATGGTCCTGTAATATTCCATTGTATATATTTACCACAACTTTTAAGATTTTATTTATTTATTTGAGAGAGAGAGCAGAGTGAGAGAGAGAGCACAAGTGGGGTGGGGAGGGGCAGAGGGAGAGGGAGAAGCAGACTAACCACTGAGCAGGTAGCCCAATGCGGGGCTCAATTCCAGAACCCTGGGATTATGACCTGAGCCAAAGGCAGACGTTTAACCGAGTCACTCAGTTGCCCCTGTTTACCACATTATGTTTATCCTTTCATCTACTGATGGACACTTGGTTTTTTTCCCTATCTCATCTATTGAAAGTAAAGCTGCAATAAACAAAGGGATACATATATGTTTTCAAATTAGTGTTTTCATTTTCTTTGGTGAGTACCCAACAGTGGACTTACTAGATCATATGGCATTTCTATTTTTAATTTTTTGAGGAACTGCCATACTGTTTTTTACAGTGGCTGTGCCAATTTACATTCCAGCCAACAGTACACGAAGGTTCCCTTTTTTCCACATACTCACCAACACCTATTTCTCATCTTCTCAACCATAGCACTCTGAGGGATGCCTCAGTGGCTCAGTTGGTTAAGCATCTGCCTTCAGCTCAGGTCATGATCCCAGGGTCCTGGGATCGAGTCCCACATCAGGCTCATTGTTCAGGAGGGAGCCTGCTTCTCCCTCTGCCTGCCGCTCCCCCCTGCTTGTGCTCTCTCTCCTTCGCTGACGTGAACAAATAAGACGTTTAAAAAAAAAAAATAGCACTCTGGTGTAATGTGATAACTATTGTGGTAACTAGGTTTTTATACTTTATTTCTAGGAACACATTATTCCCTTATATCTTGAGAGTTGTAATTTATATTACTACAAGAATTATTGAAATGCTATGAGAATCCAATTTGTGATCCTAACTATAACATCTAAAAACATAAAAGTATGTGTATATGTGTGTGTGCCAAAGAGAGGAGGGAATAGAGAGAAATAAAGAGAATAGTTAGCCAGAAGCAACTTTAATCTAAAGGCAAATTTTATGGGATTAACATATTTTAAGGCAGTAGGCATTTCTGCAGTCCCCTTTAAACTTTATACCTTTTACAGTTCCTTTATAAAGCACCCTTATTGTGCTCTTCATTAAGATTTGTAAAGGAAAGTCACAGAAAGTAAGTTGTAGTTTTGTCATATTTATGTTGAATGGGTTCCATGGAAGTATTTTAAGAGACATTAAAAAAAAAATGGCATCCTAAATTCCATGAAATTGAGAGTGTAAATAGCTGGCATCCATGATAACTATGAGGCACCATGTGAAATTGAGCCTTTTAAACGGTAGGATAGAACAGTGAGAAAAAAAGAAGAGAGAAAGAATTTTGTTTTTATATATGAATACCCTAATTTTTAAATGTTACCTAAAATGTTTTAGCATAATTTTACACTTAAAATGTGGTATAATCATTGTCTGTGAATTTTATTTTTCCAGCTTGTTTTCTAGGAGCATCGAACTGACCACTTACATTTATATCTGGGAGAACTACAGGCTCATCAGTTTGCCTTGGCATTCTCCATGGACTTGGTATTTAACTTTCTTAGGAGTTGATTTTGGCTACTACTGGTTCCATCGCATGGCCCATGGTAAGTTGCAAATCAAGGTTTTATTGATAATTTATGTTGAATTGTGTTTTGCTCATAGTAGGTATTCAGTAAATATTGAATGAATGAATGAATGAATACAATGGCTTATTTTATAGCCTATAAAGATTAATGATGAAAGTTTCATTTGAAATTTAAGTGGAAACAATCTAGTCATTTTTGAAAAAAAATGAAATTATTAGAGATACATTTTTCACACCTCTTGTATCTAACTTGTTAAAAAGTTGAGAAAGTGATGACTGTGGCATTACTCTTTAATATACTGCCTTCCATTTTTCTTATTATGACATGCTTGGTAGAGTCTACAGACTCTTGTACATAATATCAGACTTCACATCACAGTTATCAGAGGTCATTCAGAAGAGCTCTGGAATCCTAGGTAATGTGTGCTGTCACACATAAGCTTGATGCAGGTTCTTGGCAGTAAGTCCACATTGCAAATGAAAATGCAATCATCTAGGCACTAACCATAATGCATTTCAGTATTACCATAGTTTTGCAAAATTTCTCATCTAATATAAAGCCCTCTTACTGCACTGATTCACTGAATCTGCTTTTGGGGACTCGTAGCTGTACGTTCCAAAGAAATGTTTTGTTATGAAAAGGGAAATGGAAGAACAGGAAACAATCTAAACCTCTGTAGGGCTAAGTAGAGATTGGAGAATGATTGTAAAGGTAAGGTGAGCAACTGGTCTCTAAGGAGGAAGAGGCATGCAAAAGCATTTCTGAAGGGAAATGGGGGAAAGTACTAATTTTGAAAACCTACTGAAGAGTAGAACTGAGCATTTCAGTGGGTGGTTGGGTTGAGTGGGTGGGGAGGAAGGAAGGAAGAGGAAGAAATCTGGAATAATAATACAAAGTAGATGGGAGATGGCAAGGAGACCTGAGATCAGGGTGAATAACCGAGCAATGTGTGTAGGAGTATGGTGACCAAACATCCTTCCCAAAAGAGGATGAAGGAAATAGGAGCAACATAGGCAAACATTATGCTTAAGGCAGCGAAATTTTAAATGCAGCATTATTTTTGTTAAGTATTTTAAACATGTACATATAATGAAACTATAAAGAATGTTAATTCATTGAAACAATTTGAAGGGAATATATAAATTAGAAAAAGTTATTTATTTTGTGTGTGATAACCTTTGTCTTGGAAAATAATAGGTCAGCCCCTGACATCATTTCCTTGAGTATAAATGCAAGAGGATACTCCCAAATTGAACATGACTGGGAATAAAATATGGTCATGTAGTAAACTTTGTATTTTATTTCAAAATAGTAGTTTTCTCCCTAAAATAAACCCATTGGCAAGCTTCCTCATTTTCTATACAACAAACGGGTAATGCAGAAAGCATTTATGTTGTATCACTTAATTTCAGGAGCCTTCTAATATCACACTGTCCTGTACAGATGTGTTTGTGTGGGAAATCTGCAAATTCGCTTAATCTTTAAAAGCCCATTATAACAGGAAGCAAAGAACCAACAAAATATTACCAAATATAAAACTTTAAAAAATATATGTATTGTTAAGTGCTCTCAGTTAGGGAAGAGCAATAAAGTAAAATAATATATTAAATACATGGAATCAAGGCTGTTTAAAGTATGCTTCCCATTAGAAAATTTTGAGCCAAATCCAGTGGAGGCAGGCATTAAAAAAAATCTGAAAACCTTCTGGAAAAATACTCACCACCTTCAGGCTATGAAGTCTAATCTAAATTGAAAGACTTTTGACTTGTGAGGGAAAGCTCATAGGAAAAAAATAAATTAGTAGTTGAATGTATCAACCTTCAATATGATAGCTGACTTCTAAATTTTATGTGATATTAATATAAAATATTAAAATGGATTTTTAGAAACCTAGAAGTACACAGGAGTAAGAAAAACTTATAATATCAAGTTTCATGAGGCTCTGGGGTTGCTGAGGTCGTACTGATTAATTAGTCAAATTTATTTAGCTGAGAAGTTTGAAGACTTCTAAAATTCTAATGTTGACCTAAAATATAAGAAAAATCCCTCTTTTCCTACTTAATGTGTTACTTTCCTTTCACTACTTGTAATAAAATAATAAACTAAAAATGCATTCCACATTTGTTGATATGTTAAATGCTATGAGTTTTGAAGAAACAATATATACTTTTTATTTTTACATGTATATAAACTATTTCTTTAGTAGTCCAAATTACTTTTAGGGTTTTTGTTGTTGTTGCTTTGTTGTTGTTATTTGGTTTGTATAAATGCAGAATTTTCTCACATTAAGAGTATGGAAAAGAGTTAATTCTCAAAAACTTGAATTCGATTTCTATTCCTGTACAAAAGAACAGAGGGATATTTGAGTCTCTTATGTTATCTAAATTTCATTCCCTTTTCCTCTGAAATAATGAGAAATGAATTGCCAATTATTGTCAACTTACAGAAAAAGAAGAAGAGCACAATAACTTCTATAAAGTGCCTTGACATCGTTAGAAATAAATGTAAAGTGACACAATTAAATAGGTCTTAAATTAAAAGTAACTTCTGGCACGCTTAGTCTCCAATACAAAAGGATACATTATTTTTGTTTGTCTTTCCTATTAGTTATACTAAACATGTAAAAAATCGAGTAAAGGTTTTTAAGGGAACACTTAAAATGTAAATGATTACTACTTAGCAAGAGCAAGAATGAGCCTTCCAGAGTGCTAGTTATGGACTTGGGTCTTGTCTTGGGTGGTAGCTACATGAGTGCATGTACTTGTAAGAAACATGTTGAGTTGCGTACTTAAGATTTACATACTTTACCTATAGTTCAAAAAAAGTTAAATTAGTAAACAATCCCACCAGTATGATTTCTTAGTGAATAGTTTGAAGTCAGAATGATATAATGATTAACCCAATTTAGAAATAAGAACCAAGAAATTATTGTTTGTGACTGTAAGCATAAACACTTACCAGAGATGGATCCTACAGACATTTCTCCTTTGCAAGCTCACTTGATGTTAGGCTTTGTCAATTTAAAAGATTGGGAGGATAGTACAGAGCCAGAACAGCAGGGGCTTTGTTCCATTTTCCAGAGTGCTGTTTTTCGTGTGGCACTTAGCAGATTGATGCCCAGGGATCTTGGTAGTATTCACCCCATGGTTTATTTATAGCCTATGACTTTTGGTAGGGTCCTCTGCCCTCTGGGGGACACATCAGAGGACTGCCTGTAATATACTCCCTCTGGGGTCTGTATACTCTAGCAAGTCTTTCTGTCTCCACCAGAGTTCCCATGGTAGCCACAACCTCTCCAAAGATGTCTGACTCTTAGACTTGGCGGTTGTGGGGGGGAGGGGAATTTTCCTAAATTCGTACATGCCTGCTTTATTCATTCTCTCTCAGCTCCATAGGCAATAACTGTCTATATAGGTGTTACTTCTGTACCACTGAACTACTCCCTGTTTCCCTCTTTCAGTAGTTAATGCCTTTTTTTTAATCAATTAATAATTCATTATATTAACTTTTTCTTTTTCAAACTATTGGTGGGTTTTGTCTCCTGATTGGATTCTGACTGATAAAGTCAACCTCCCCACATATTATATAGGGTTGTAAATTGAAGTTCACCTGACTATACCTTTAATATCCCATTCTGAGGCATTGATTACACATTGAGGCTATAATATGATTTAGTTCATTTCTGGAATAAAGATGTTCATCCATAAAATTGTTACAGTAAGAATCTATAGAAACCCCTCAAACTCTTCATTCTTTTACTAAGCAAGTGAACTGTGTAGTTCAGTTTCTCTTTGTCTCTCTTTGTATCTAAATAAGGTGAGTGATCATAATTTTTGTGTAATTATTTACATTCATTCCTACAATTTTATGGTGATTAAGTGGGCCTCTGTGGATGACTTATTAAACTTCAGTTTTTTTTTTCATTCCTTTCTGACTTTTAACAGGGGTTGAATTTAGACCATCTCACTTCTACCACTGTTTAAATAAATAAAATAAGCAGATGTATTGATTAAAAATAATTTTATTTTTTGATAGTGAGGACTGTGGTCTCTATTGAAGAATAGGTGATTTGAATTCAGCTATATTTATGTTTCTTTTTTAAAAAAAATACGAGAACATACCTAATTTTTTGTAGCTCTTTGCTATATATTATATTTCACTCTTTATTTTGAAAACATAGTGTGATTTTATTCGTATTGGATCACTGAGGGTGACATCCGATGTGCGTTGGCCTAAGTTACAATACTTCCTCTCACTCTTCCCATGATTTATTACTTTCTCTCAGTCCTTGGAGTCGTCATCATTCAGAACATCCATGAGGGGAGCCTTGGAATTCCCATCAACTTACCTAAGACCTCCAATTTCTCATCATTACTTTCTACTAAAAAACATGTCACCTATATCAACCATTTTCCTGAGTTCATTTTAATGAAAGAAGCAGTCCTCTGCTTCTGATACTAAACATTTGTCCATAGGAGCACTTAAAATGTATATGTACTGAAAGATTACCATTATTTCCCCTCAGAAAGACCCATTTGAAAGGGTCTTCCTCTTAGAAATAGCTTATTTTTATCACCAGCAGTTGTGGTCACCCTTAAAGCCACAGTCTGAATTTCCTTTGGTGTACTTAGATTCTATATGTGGGTGATATATGAAAAGCACATTTGAAACAAAGATTTGGGCCCTCATCCAGGTGCTAAAAGTATGGATGCATTGAGATATCAAACAGGCAAGTCATATACTTGATAATAAAGAATAAGAGTTTCAGGAATCTCCATCAGCCTATTTTTGAACATTGATACGGAAGTGTGGAAATATTTCCAGGAATAGTTGGGAGCATTTGAGGATGGCTATGGTAATATTTTCTAGGGATTAAAAAAGCTGTGAAATGAGTAATCAAAATGAAACTGAAGGGCAAAGGAGTAAAGATTAATTTATGAGCCTTGGTCTGCTTGTGATGCTGCTTGAGACAGAGAATGTGCCCTATTTTCCCTTTAGTGCTAGGACTTAGTACACTTTGCCTCTCACATAGCAGAGAGAGCACTGAAATTTGTTTCAAGAAATACAGGCATAAAAATGTAGTGCAGCTATTTATCACACATATAACCTTGGGATTAACCTCTCTGAGATAGATTTTACTGGTTTTATTTACCTCTCAGTTTTGTAATGTTTACATGGAAAATGTTTGAAGAATGCACGGACCAAGTAAAAATGAATAGATGATTGAATGAATGAATGAATGCATGTGCCAACACTGAGAAAGCAAGATGGAGGCTTATGTGAAGATTTAGAGGTGTTTAAAATGGGCAGAGGAGAGAAAAACTTAAGTTTGGGGTGGCCTTCAGGTTTGTATTGAAATGATAGTCAAATAGGATCTGGGAAAAGCACATTTTATCCCAAGTAATTTTGTTCAAAAGGAGAATTTGGAAAAGTCTCTTACTGTATGTATATGATACCTTAGCACAGCCATTCGAGGCCGTAAAACCAAATTAAGTAGAATTCTATCCTCTTTCATTTATTAAACAATTGTAATTGTGACTGAATTTAATGTTATATATTAAAATAGCACAATGAGAAAAACTGCTCTGTGAATTACTAAGAGAAGTAACTAAGTGAAGATCCCTGGAAATATTATCAACTAACTTAGAGACCTTTTTACAGTTATAAACTTTTTATGCATGCATTAATTTTTTCAATAAATATTTAATGATCACCTATTTTATACTAACCCTATACTAGGTACCAGAGATACCTTTGTTAATAACAGATCTGGCCATTGATTGTTCATTCTACTATGGATTACAGATATTAATAGTTATAAAAATAATAATAATAAGGGAAATACAAAGATGATTGTAGTGTGAACTCTGAAACTGACAAAAGAAACCCTGTCCTCATTGTCACTAATTCTTAAATTTCCTTATTTTTGAATATACTGATTAATTTTTCTCAAAGCAGTGTAGATAACAGATGGGGTTCTGTTTAAAATGCAGATGATGCTAGTAATAGTATTAGTAACAATACTAATGGGCGCCTGGGTGGCTCAGTTGGTTAAGCGACTGCCTTCGGCTCAGGTCATGATCCTGGAGTCCCAGGATCGAGTCCCGCATCGGGCTCCCTGCTCGGCAGGGAGTCTGCTTCTCCCTCTGACCCTCCTCCCTCTCATGCTCTCTGTCTCTCATTCTCTCTCTCGCAAATAAATAAAATCTTAAAAAAAAATAACAATACTAATAATTAAAACTAAACTGTTATTGAAAGCTATTGGAGAATGTTTAAAAAGCATAGATTCTGGGGTCAGGTTATCTGATTTCAGTTCCTAGTGTTGCCACTTATTAACTGAGATTTGGAACAAATTAATCTGTCTTAATTTCTTCATCTACTAAATGGGATTAATACTATACACATGATAGGGTTTTTATAAAACTTAAATGAGCAAAAAGTTAGGAAAGTGATTTGTACATTATAAATACTATTTGAGTATTACTGTTATTGAATTAATATTTATTACATTGCTAGGTGCTAGACTAGGTGCTTTATATTAATAATACAACATATTATATTATTTACTTCAAGAACAACCCTATGAACTAGGTATTCAGTTGTTCATCAGATATTAGGTGAGAAGCTACTAGTATACTAGGAATTCTAATTGCTGAAAAAATAAATGCCACTGTCTTTGTGATCAAAGGAAGGAAATCCAGATATAAAACATATGTAATATAATGCCAGGGGGTGAGGAGTGCTGTGGGATGGAGGGTGATGGATACAGGAGTCTAGTAAGTCCTCTATTGGGACTCACAGAGGTGATAGGTGGCATTTTAGTAGAAACTTGAATGAGGTAAAGAAGGCATCCTAGGAATATCTGAGGAAAGAGCTTTCTACGCAGAGGAAACTGCTGGTTCAAAGTACCTAAGGAGGGAATATGCTGGACAAATTTGAGAAATATCAAGAAATCATATTGGAGAACTGGAGGAAGGAGATTGAGGAGTTAGTCAGAATTCTGGTCATATAGGATCCTGTAGACTGTCAATAATAAAACTGGTAAGTCAATCCTCAGCTATACTCCCCACTTTACCCTACAGCCTATTTATTATGGATGTAATGTGAAACCAGGAAGATTTTAGGAGAGGAGTAATGTTTATTTTTTATTTAACAAATACTCATTGAAGTCCTACTTTACACTTTTACTTTCATTGACATATGTGATACTCAAATGTCAAAATCCAGAACAGTCTCATGAAGGTTAAAATCCAAAAATCCAAATTAGTCAAAATCCAAAACAGTCTTATGAAGGTTACTAATATAATGTCAGGATGTGATATATGTAGTAAAATTAATAAAGCAGGTAGGAGAAATAGAAGTGTCAGATAGGTTTGGGTATTACAATTTTATATAGAATGACACAGAATATTTGTCTGATAAAGTGAGTTTTGAGCACAGACCTAAAGCTTTTTAAGAGAATGAATCATACGATTCTGGGAAAAGAGAGTACCAGGCAGACAGAATAGCAAGTACAAAGGCTCTGAGGCAGAGAATATATGGCACATTTGAGGAAATGCAAGGAATAATTGTGGCTGGAGGTATATGGGGGAGGATTAATGTTGCAAGGGATGAGGGGCATCACAAATGTGAGGCAGTGTGGGCAGATCATGCAAGAACTCATAAACTATTATAAAGAAGTGGATTTTATTCAGCGTGAATTGAGAAGTCACAATATGATTTATCTTTTAAAATCATTGTTATAGTTCAGTGAATTTGAAACTTTCTGTACCAATTCACCATTAAGTTACTTACTCTTTTATTAATTTTTTATTTCATTAAAAAATTCTATTTCATCCTAGCTAATGTTATAACAGGAAAAGGAAATACAAGGTATGCAAACTGAGAAGGAAGAAATAGAACTGTCTTTGTTTACAGATGGGATGATTGTATATGTAGAAAATCCAAAAGAATCAACAATAACAACAAAATCCTGGAAATAATAAACAATTATAATAAGATTGCAGAATATAAGGTTAATATACAAGAGTCAGTAGTTTCCCTATAATGGTAATAAATAAGTGGAATTTGAAATTAAAAACATAATACCATTGGGACAGCTGGGTGGTTCAGTCTGTTAAGTGTCCAACTCTTGATTTCAGCTCAGGTCATAATCTCAGGGTTGTGAGATCAAGCCCCATGTCAGGCTCTGCGCTGGGCATGGAACCTGCTTAAGATTCTCTCTCTTCCTCTCCCTCTGCCACTCTGCCCCCACCTGTGCTCTCTCTCAAAAAAAAAAAAAATTATATTAGTATCCAAAAAAAAAAAAATATGTATAAATCTGAGACATGTACAAGATCTGTGTGAGGAACACTTAAAAAACTCTACTGAATGCGATTAAAAAACTAAATAAATGGAGAGATATTCCATGATCATAAACAGGAAGATCTGATATTATCAAGATGTCAGTTCTTCCCAATTTGATCTATAGATTCAGTGCATTCCCTATCAAAATCCCAGAAAATTATTTTGTGGATATTGACAAACTGATTCTGAAGTTTATAAAGAGGCAAAATACCCAGAATGGCCAAAATAATACTGAAGGAAAATAACAAAGTTGAAGGTCTGACACTACTTAATTTTAAGACTGACTACAAAGATACAGTAATCAAGACAGTGTGGTATTGGTGAAAGAATAGATGGATAGATCACTGGGACAGAATACAGTGTGCAAAAATAGACTCATTTGAATATAGCCAGCTGATATCTGACAAAGGAGCAAAGGGAATACAGTGGAGTCAGTATAGTCTTTTCAACACATAGTGCTGGAACAATTGAACATCCACATGCAAAAAACAATCCATACACAGACTGAATTCACAAAAATTCACTCCAAATGCATCACAGACTTAAAAGTAAAGTGCAAGACTATAAAACTACTAGAAGATATCTCCTAGAAGATAATATAGGAGAAAACCTAGATGACCTTGGGTATGGCAAGGACTCTCTAGATATGATACCAAAAGCCTTATGCATGAAAGACTTGGCAAGCTGGACTTTATTAAAATTAAATACTTCTGCTCTGTGAAAGGCAGTGTTAAGAGGGTGAGAAGAAAAGCCAGACTGGGAGAAAATATTTGCAAAAGATATATCTGATGTGGGACTGTTATCCAAAATACACAAAGAACTCTCAAAAATCAACAGTAAGAGAACAACAACCAAAGTGAAAGACGTGCACTTGACCTTAATAGACACCTCACCAAAGAACATATACAGATGTCAAATAAGCATATGAAAAGATGCTGCACATCATGTAATCAGGGAAATGCAAATTACACAATAGTGAGATGCCACCACACATCTATTAGAATGGTCCAAATCTGGAACATTCATGACACCAAATACTGGCCTGGATGTGGAACAATAGGGACTCTCATTATTGCTGATGGAATGCAAAATGGTACAGCCACTTTGGAAGATAGTTTGTCAGTTTCTTACAAAACTAAATATATGATCCAGAAATTGCACTCCTTGGTATTTATGCAAAGGATTTGAAAAATCGTGTTCACACAAAAACTTGTACACAGGTGTGTAGAGCAGCTTTATTCAAATGTGCCAAAACCTGGAAGCAACCAAGATGTCATTCAGTAGGTGAAAGAATACATAAACTGTGGAACATCCAGGCAATGGGATATTATTCAGTGCTAGATAGAAATGAGCTATCAAGCCATAAAAGACATGGAGGAAACAAATATATAGAGTCCAGTACGAAAAGTCTACATTCTATATAGACAATTTAAAAAAGGCAAAAATATGAAGACAGTGAACAGATCAGTGGTTGCCAAAGTTTAGGGGAAAAGGTGGGGTGAATAGGTGGGACACACAATCTTTAGTGAAAATACTCTGTATGGTATCATAATGATGGATTTGTGTCATTATGCATTTACCCAAATTCATAAATTTTTATCACCAAGAGTAAACCCTAATGTAAACCATGGAATTTAGAAGAATTTATCAGTGTAGTTTCATCAGTTGCACCAAATGAATCACTCTGGTGAGGGAAGTTAATAAGAAGGCTATTAATGTGTGAAGGCAGAGGGTACATAAGGCATCTCTGTACCTTCCTCTCAATTTTTGCTGTGAACTTAAAACTAGTCTAAAAAATGAAGTCCTTAATTCTATTTCCAATGCAATGGATTGATTCTATATTGTTTTGAGAAATATGTTTGCTACTTGAAACAAAGGTCTATGATTTTGAAGTTCCTTTGTTAATCCTTATAGATATCTTCCCAAACCAATATTTAGTTATACCTTTTGTTTGGTGCCTCAGCATTTTTCACACTGCAGAGTAATGCACCATATTAAGATATGTGACAACTTCCAGGGAAGATGGTGGAGTAGGAGGATCCTAAGCTCACCTCATCCGACAGATACAACTACACGCACATCAGTGTAAATAACTCAGAAAAACAACCCAAAGACTGGCAAAACAGACTCTTCACAGATAAATGTAGAGAAGATACCATATCAAAGAAGGTAGGAAGGATAGAGACACAATTGGGAGCCAATGGGGCCACAGGACTGTCTGCAGGAAAGAGGGACACAAAGGTTGTGGAAAGGGGAGAGGAACAGACCACTACACTAGGTACCCCAGGCATTGAAGACCTATACTGGGAAGATGAATCCTCATAACATTTGTGTTTGAAAACAAGAGGGGCCTAACTTTGTGAGTTCTTACAGTCAGTGGGCCTTAACAGCTAGAATTTTAAAAATCAGGGGCTTGGTTCTGGGAGAACTTGAGGGTGATAGGAAACTGAGTCCCCACCTTAGAGAGATAGCACAACAAACAACCCCACAGAGAACAGCATAAAAGCAGCAGTTTGAATAACACCTGGGGTATACAGGAAGATTCATTTACTAATTTCAGAGCATGTGCTGAAGGGGTAGGTATTTTTTGGAGACTTCTCCAAGAATAAAGGCCTAATTGGTGCCATCTCCCTCCCCCCGCCAATCCCAGCCTAGATACAAGGACACATGCAGGACCCAGCACAGGGCAACACTCTCCACCTAGCTAGCTAACAGCACACCCCACCCCTGCATGCTTCTGCAGATTATGCAAATGGAAGTGAAAAGAAAGCCAGGGTAGCAATACTTATATTGGACAAAATTGACTTTTTTAAAATTAACACATAAAATTGACTTTAAAACAAAGACTGTAACAAGAGACAAAGAAGGACACTACATAATCATAAAAGAAACAATCCAATAAGAAGGCAAACCTATTTTAAATATTTATGCACCCAACATGGGAGCACCCAAATACATAAAGCATCTAATAACATAAAGGAAATAATCAATAGTAATATGATAGTAGTGAACTCCACTTACATCAACAGAAAATCAACAAGGAAACAGTGGCTTTGAACGACACATTGGACCAGATGGATCTAAGAGACATAGAGCATTCTATCTTAAAACAGCAGAATACACATTCTTTTCAAGCACGCTTGGAACATTCTCCAGAATAGATCACATGTTAGGCCACAAAACAAGTCTCAACAAGTTCAAAAAAACTGAAGTCATACCAGGCATCTTTTCCAACCATAATGTTATGAAACTAGAAATCAACCACAAGAAAAAATCTGGAAGGAACACAAATACATGAGGTTCAATAAATTGCTACTAAATAATAAATGGATCAACCAAGAAATCAAAAAGGAAATCAAAAAATACATGGAGACAATTGAAAATGAAAACACAATGGTCCAAAATGTTTTGGATGTAGCAGAAGCTGTTTTAAGAGAGAAGTTTATGGCAATATGGGCCTCAAGAAGCAAGAAAATTGTCAAATGAACAACCTCAACTTACACCTAAAGGAGCTAGAAAAAGAAGAACAAAAAATCCCGAAACAAGTAGAAGGAAGGAAATAATAAAGATTAGAGCAGAAATAAACAAAATAGAAATTAAAAAAAAAGAAGCAATAGAACACATCAATGAAACCAGGAGCTGATTCTTTGAAAGGATAAAAAAATTGATAAACACTTAGCCACACTCATCAAAAAGAACAAAAACAAAACAGAGAGAGGACTCAAAATCAGAAATGAAAGAGGAGAAATAACAACCAACACCACAGAAATACAAAGGATTGTAAGAGAATATTAAGAAAAATTATGTCAACAAGTTGGACAACCTAAAAGAAATACATAAATTTATAGAAACATAAAACCTCCCAATACGTAATAAGGAAGAAATAGAAAATTTGAACAGACTGATTACCAGCATTGAAATGGAATCAGGAATCAAAAAACTCCCAAGAAACAAAGATCCAGGACCAGATGGCTTCACAGATGAATTATACCGAACATATAAAGAAGAGTTAATACCTATTCTTCTGAAATTATTCCAAAAAGTAGAAGAGGGGGAAAAGCTTCCAGATTCATTCTGTGAGGCCAACATTACCTTGAGACCAAAATCAGATAAAGACACTACAAAAAAGAGAACTGCAGGCCAATATGTCTGATGAACATAAATGCAAAATTCCTCAAAATATTAGCAAACCAAATCCAACAGTACATTAAAAAAGTCATTCATCGCTATCAAGTGGAATTTATTCCTGGAATGCATGGGTGGTTCAGCATTCACAAATCAATCAACATGATACATCACATCAAGAAGAGAAAGGATAAAAACCATATGATCATTTCAGGAGATGAAGAAAAATCACTTGACAGAGTACAACGTACATTCATGATAAAAGCACCCAGTAAAGTAGGTTTAGAGGGAACATAGCTCAGCAGAATATAGGCCATTTATGAAAAATACATAGCTAACATCATACTTAATGGTGAAAAGTTGAGAGCTTTCCCCCTAAGGTCAGGAATAAGACAAGGATGTCCACTCTCACCAGTTTTATTCAACATAGTACCAGAAGTCCTGCCACAACCATCAAACAAGAAGAAGAAATAAAAGGCATCCAGATTGGTATGGAGGTAAACTTTTCCCTATTTGCAGATGACATGATAGTATACATAGAAAACCCTAAAGACTCCACCAAAAAACTACTAAAACTAATAGATGAATTCAGTAAGGTCACCGGATACAAAATTAATATACAGAAAACCATTGCATATCTATACACTAATAATGAAGTAGGAGAAAGAAATTAAAACAATCCCATTTACAATTGCACCAAAAATAATTAAAAACCTAGTAGTGATTTATCTAAGGGGATGAAAAATCTGGACTCTGAAAATTATAAAACACTGATCAAGGATATTGAAGACAACATAAACAAAGGGAAAGATACTCTATGTTCATAGATTGGAAGAACCAACATTGTTAAAATGTCCATACTGCCCAAAGCAGTTTATAGATTTAATACAATCCCTATCAAAACACCAATAGCATTTTTCACAGAACTAGAATAAATAACCCAAAAACTTGTATGGAACCACACAATTCCTTAAGTAGCCAAAGCAATCTTGAAAAAGAACAAAACTGGAGATATAATCCAGTTATGATATTGTGATATCATAATCCCAGATATCAAGCTATACTACAGAGCTTTAGTAATATAATAGTATGGTATTGGCAGAAAAATAGACACATAAGATCAAGGGAACAGAATAGAGAGCCCAGAAATAAACCCGGGATTATATGGTCAATTCATCTTCAACAAAGGAGGCAAGGACGTGCAGTACAAAAAAGACAATCTCTTTAACAAATGGTGTTGGGAAAGTTGGACAGCTACATGCAAAAGGATGAAACTGGACCACTTTCTTACACAATACACAAAGATAAATTAAAAATGGATTAAAGACCTAAATGTGAGACCCGAAACCATAAAAATTCTAGAAGAGAGCACAGGCAGTAAATTTCTTTGACATTGGCCATAGCAACATCTTTCTAGTTATGTCTCCTCAGGCAAGGGAAACAGAAGCAAAAATAAACTATTGGGACATTAAAATAAAAGGCTTCTTTACAGCAAAGGAAACAATCAACAAAACTAAAAGACAGCCTACTAAATGGGAGAAGATATTTGCAAATGACACGTCCAATAAAAGGTTAGTATCCAAAATACATAAAGAACTTACATAACTCAACACCAGAAACAAACAAAAAAAATAAAAACAAAAAAAATCTAATTTAAAGAAGGGCAGAATACATGAACAGACATTTCCCCAAAGAAGACATACAGATGGCCAACAGACACATGAAAAAATGCTCAACATCGCTCATCATCAGGGAAATGAAAATCAAAACTACAATGAGATATCACCTTATACTGGTCAGAATGGCCAAAATAAAAAACACATGAACAAAAAGTGTTGGTGAGGATATGGAAAAAAAGGAACCCTAGTGCACTGATGGTGGGAATGCAAACTGGTGCAGCCACTGTGGAAAATGGTATGGAGGTTCCTCAAAAATTAAAAATAGAATTACCATACAATCCAGTAATTCCAATACTGGGTATTTACCCAAAGAATACAAAAACACTAATTCGAAAAGATATATGCACCCCTATGTTTACTGCAGTATTATTTACAATAGCCAAATTATGGAAGCAATGTTAAGTGTCCATTAATAGATGAATAAAGAAAATGCGGAATCAACACACACACACTTACACACATACATGCACACACAATGGAATACTACTCAGCCATAAAAAAAGAACGAAATCTTGTCATTGGCAACAACATGGTTGGATCTAGAGGACATAATGCCAAGTGAAATAAGTCAGAGAAAGATAAATAATATGATTTTACTGATACATGGAACTTAAGAAACAAAACAAAGAAAAAAAGAGACAAAACATAAAACAGACTTTTAACTATAGGGAAAAAATGGATGGTTACCAGAGGCAAGGTGGATGGGGAGATCGATGAAATAGGTTAAGGGGACTAAAAGTATGCTTATCCTGGTGAGCACTGAGTAAAGTATAGTTTTGTTGAATCACTATATTATACACCTAAAATGAATGTAATTCTGTGTACTGGAATAAAAATAGAAATAAAAGTAAAAATAAATTTTTTTAAAAGATGTGGCTATGTCTTGGGTTTTTTGGTTTTTGTTTTTGACTTGTTTTTTAGTAGGTTTAGAAAATACATCTTGTATATACAGATTTATTTTCAGGCAAGTGTTATTAAGATCATGAATATAGGGAATTTGACAATCTGAAAATGTATTCCTTAAAACTATGATTGCATTGAATGACCTTTGGTTTTTTTTTTTGTTTTGTTTTGCCTGGTACAATTTGAAAGGCTCTACCTTAGATTATGGTAGTTATCAACAGAGTTGATAGCAATTGGTTAGATTCTGGATATATTTTGAAGCTAATGCCAGTAGGATTTGCTGACATTTTTTATGTGAGTTGTGTAAGAAAGAGGAAATCCATAAATGCTCCAAAAACTTGGCTGGAGAAAATGAGTGAATAGTGTCATTTATTTAAAGGGAAGATTTGTGGATTGAGTAGACTGGGACATGGGGCTGGGGATTGATTTACCAGTTTTATCCCCTCTGTTTATAGAGAATAAAAAGGGGTCAAATAGTTAAGTAAAATGCCACGAAGCCAGTAAATTTTAGTGCCTGTTTTCAATCCAACTTTAGTCTCACTAAAGATGTAAGTTGTGAAAGAAATGAGATTCTCTCATACATTACATTTGTAGTTCTGTGCAAAGAAAGTGTTGTAGGACCAGAAGGCGAAGAAGACTAACTAAAGCAGGACTCATGGCTGACTCTATGGACTTGGCTATCCTTAACACATTGGTCTACTGTCTTTGTCCCAATTTTAGAAGAGACCAGCAATCCTCTCTTCCCTATTAGGACAGTTGGACTCAGAATGATTTTCTTGGTTGAATGTTTTTGGGGATTTATCTGCTTCAAGCGGTAAGAAAAAAAAACAACAGAAAATTCCCTCACAATTCTAAAGGATAGAAGCCTGAGATCAAGAGGTCAGCAGGGTTGGTTTCTTCTGGGGCCTCTCTTCTTGGCTGACAGATGGCCATCGTGTAGTCCCTGTGTGGGTCTTTTTTTTTTTTTAAGATTTATTTATTTATTTTAGAGATAGGGGTGGGGAGTGGGGGTGGAGCAGAGGAAGAGGGAGAGAGGGAACCTCAGTCAGACTCCCTGCTGAATGCAGAGCTCAACTTGGAGCGCGAGGCTCAATATCATGACCCTGAGATCATGACCTGAGCTGAAATCAAGAGTCAGATGCTTAACTGACTGAGCTACCCAGGTGCTCCCAAGTTCCTGTTTTTATATCATCTTCCCTTTGTATGTGTCTGTGCCCTAATCTCCTTTATAAGGATATCCATCATACTGGAGTAGGATCCACCCTAATGATCGCCTTTGAACATAATTAACTCTTTAAAAGCCCTGTCTTCAAAAATAGTCACATTCTGAGGTACTGGGGGTTAGGAGTTCAACATGTAAATTTTTGGTGGACATATTTCAGCCCATTAATAAATAAACTAGCTGACTGAGAAAACAATAATGTTCTCATTTCATGAATATACAGAGAGCAGCTTCATTGGCTTGAGGAAGAGGCAGTGTTTGGTGAGGGGGGAAAAAGGCACATTTTGAGTCAATGACACCTGGTTTCCAATCCACTTAATCTTTCTAAAGCTCAGTTCCCTCATATGTGAGATGGGAATAATAATCCTTTCATTTTTATGTGGTTATCAAGTTTGAATAAATAATTAATTATGATACCTCATAGAGTCAATACTAAATACTAAAACGCTAACACTGATTTTAAAGATCATATTTAAAGTACTCCAGATTTGTTCACTGTTTTTTCCTAAAACATTCTAAAATATTACAATATATTTTTCCATGTTTGTACAAATTAGAAATTATGTACAGAAGTCAAAAGAATTAGTTTAAAATGTATAATTTTTGGAGTTGAATTAATTTTCTAAGTTAATTAAGTTTCCAAGTTAATTTTCTAAGTTAATTAAATTTCTAAGTTTGTTTTTCCTTATTTGCAGTATTCAAATAACAATAGCAGAATCCACATTGGATCATTGTGAGGCTTAAATAGATTACAATTGAGAAAACACTTAGTGAAGAGCCTGACACATAATAAGTAAAAAAAAAAAATTAACTGTTATGTTATCTGGTCTGTTTATATAATGTGTTATCTATAATATAACAATATGAAAATTATTATGTTTTCCTTAAATGATAATTAATATACATTACTTGTTAAAATAATTATTTTTGTCAAAATGCAGTATTAAGTTTACTTATCCTCATATGAACATTTTTTTCTCATTGTTACCTAGAGATAACAATAGAACTTCATAAAGGATCTTAGAAGATTTATTACATAGCTGTATCATTGGGTATATGTACACGTGTACTATATAAACTAAAGCTAGGGAATTCTGATTATATGAAACACATCATGTGGATTTCTATTTATTAAATTTTAATGAAATTGTCTTTATATTTAGTAAGATGCATACATAGGAAAATGAACATTTTAGATCTCAACACAGATGTATAGGCAATAGGGAACACTGAAAGGCCATTTTAGGCTTGCACTTATATAGACAAGATATTAATGATCTTTCTTTAGATGAATAGTTGTCATCTATAATAAATAAAATTACAGAGCACTTTTATTTTAAAATTGTTTCTTTTCCTTAAGTAAATATCATATAATTTGAATTTTTTTAGTAGGTCAAGCTTATCACACTCCTTTTTCCTTCAAACTTCAATGTTTTTTATATCTTCCACTTTTTAAAAATAGTGAAAATTTTTGGAAGAAACAAAATCTATTAGAATTTGTACATTTTAACTACATTTTAAAGTTTCTTTTGTTGCCTTCTCGGCTTAATTAAATATTAATTTGACAATAGGTTTTTCCAACTTAAGAGATTGAAATCTCTTTTTCACCACCTAGAAAGTGACTTGGAAAAAAATCACTAAAACAGATTTATTCTTTCTTTTCTTATGCTAGTAGGTAATTTGATTGTCCTTTTTCTTAAATTTTGAAGGCTCATGCTTAGAATGCTTTCCAAAATGTAATTTTGTGTCATAGGCATTTAAAAGCATGTGTATGTTTTTTCTTCTTTCCAAATTCACAAATCTTGATAATGCAAAAAAATCCCACAACTATCTATTTTCACAGTATATAGCTTGTATGATAATCATTTTTCAAAACAAATGCTCATTGCTAGCTCTGTACTTTGGAGCTATTTGAAGCATCAAAGAGGACATGTCCTCTAATGTGAAGTGCTTCTACTGTGAGTTAAGCAAATAGTACAGATGAGCCCCAGAAAAATACATGAGATGTGCAGGTGGATGTTAAATCAATAAGAAATCTTATTTCATTAAGTACTAGATTTCATTAGCAGTGATTTCTCTGTCTTTAAAAATTTAGGAAAATATGTCATTATGCATAATTTGATGGGATTTACCATGGTGATAATATTGCTTAGGGAAAAAACTGACTCTAAGTAAGGACTTAGTGAACTGCACATAAAGCATAAAACCAAATGAGTAGAAAGTAGAAAACAAAGAATGTAAATGAGTTTAAGTAGAGGATATTTCAGTGGAGGCAGTGATACATAAATCATTTATAGCAAAGACCCATATTTAAAATTTTGCTAAAAAGGAATAGTGCAAGCAATCATCTAATTTAAATAAAACCAGATAATAGTTACGTAGGCACATTAAATTATCATCGTAGCTTACTTTTTTTGACTAAATATCAGTAGAAAACTGGGGATATGAAAAAGGAGATACACAATTACTCATGTCAAGAAAAGAGATTAATATGAGAATGGGGATAAATAAGAATATATCAATGTAATGAAATACATAACCACAACATAACAGGAACTCATTGGAATGACAGTAGATATTGCTTAGATTTTAAGTTAATCACCACCTTTTCAGTGATTCTAAATACATACTTCAGCATATATACACACCAAAACTTCAGCAAGAAGAGCTAATGAATATCACTCTTGAGGGGTTTTGCCAAAAGTTTGTGGGTAAAGGATAAGAACTGAATTTTACTAAAATTTAAATGTAAGGAGGTTGTTTTATAGGTGACAAGAAGTTTTGCCATTTTCAAATCCTGTAGGACTCCAGATTCTTCACTGGAATTAGATCTAGTAAAATAAAATAATTGTGAACATATTAAGGCCAAATAAGTGTCGGACCTTCTTGTCCTATTAGACAATGAAAACCTGTCACTTAATGAAATGATATTAACAGTGACTAACATTTACTGAGTTCTCCGAGTGTTTTTAAGTATTTCTCATACATTTTCATATTTAATTTAAAAAAAAACCCAGATGTTTTCTATCCCAACACTTTCACAAAAGGGGAAACTAAAACAAAGAGAGTTTAAGAAACTTGTCCAACTCTCAGAGTTGATGTGCCAGAGTGTGGATATTTTGACCAGAGGCCATTGATTTCAGATTTCAGAAATGGGCTTTGCCATTTCTTTAGTGTCTTAGTAAAATTAAAACTTTTCATTAAATACAACATATATGAATATCAACATCTATGCAATCTACCTATTTTAGGTTGTGTTGATATATAAATCCTTAAATATCTTGGCAGGAAAGAAAATTTAAAGTTAGTGATTAGGTTGTTTGTGTCAAAATTTTTACTGAAAATAAGGATTAAGCTGCATTAGGATAAGATAGAGTAGGACTCCTTTCTCTTCTCATGCAATGTTATACTCTTATTGTAGTCCTCGAGCCTAGATGGTGTTTGTTGGCTGATTGACTTGTGATGTGATACTTTTTGGGGCTGGGCATCACAATCACCTTGGAAGCTTAAAAAAAATTAATACCTAGGTTATAAACAGAACCTCTGAAATTAGAAGCTCTAGGAGTGGGGCTTGGGCTTAGATGTGGTTTTTGTTGTTGATGTTGTTTTAAGCCACCCAGTCTTATTTTTATTTTATTTTATTTTATTTTATTTTTTAAAAGATTTTATTTATTCATTTCACAGAGAGAGCACAAGCAGGGGGGAGGGGCAGGCAGAGGGAGAGGGAGAAGCAGGCTCCCTGCTGATTAGGACTCTGGGATCATGTCCTGAGTTGAAAGCAGACTCAACCAACTGAGCCACCCAAGTGCCTCGCCACCGTCATTTTAATGTGAAGCCCAAATTGAGTAACACTGATTACTCACTAAAGATACTGACAGAGAGAACAAGCAGCATGTTATCTCTTTTGAAGACGAATTGACAATGATATGTATTTAAATATTCTGGAAATAAATAAATAAATAAATATTCCTAGATAGAGTTGTCTATGTGTATAGTTGAATAATTAAATGTATATTGAAATGTAATTCTGTCCCCAGATACTTCACCATGAATCGTCCATTTTAAGGACTTTTTTTTTTTAAAGATTTTATTTATTTATTTGAGAGAGAGAGAGAGAGTGAGCACTAGAGGGGGGAGCGGGAGATGGAGAAGCAGACTCCCCGCTGAGCAGGGAGCCCGATGCAGGACTCGATCCCGGGACTCCAGGATCATGACCTGAGCTGAAGGCAGTTGCCCAACCAACTGAGCCACCCAGGCGCCCCGGACTTTTTTTTTTTTTTTTAAAGATTTTATTTATTTATTTGTCAGAGAGAGAGAGAGTGAGAGAGGCAGGCAGAGGGAGATGCAGGCTCCCTGCTGAGCAAGGAGCCCGATGCGGGACTCGATCCCAGGACCCCTGGGATCATGACCTGAGCCAAAGGTAGACGCTTAACCGAGTGAGCCAACCAGGCATCCCAAGGACATTTAAAAAAAAAAATAATGTTAGTATCCCTAAGAAATTGAACAATAAATCTGTTACATCATCTAATATTCAGTTCATTTTTTAATTCCCCTAATTATGCCAATAATATCTTTTATGAAATTTTAATTAAATCAAATCAATATTTACCAAATAGTTCTTTTGTCTTTTTTTTTTCTTGGCAGCTTTTGAGTTGAAACTGTCACCCCATTTTTTAATGCCATTTATATCTGAAGCATCCAGGCCAGTTGTCTTGTAAAATGGTCCACATTCTAAATGTATCTGACTATTCTTTCCTAGTATTGCTTAACTCTACCCTCTGACCTCTGAGTAGTCTGCAAACTGAATGTTAGATTTAGACTCCAGATTGATAAGACTCAGGATAAATATTTTTGGCAAGAATAGTTCATAAATAACGTTAGGTACTTCAGATTAGAATTTCCATAAAGCAGGCTGCCACACCATTATGTAAGATAATGAAAGATTATGATTGCTTTAGCCAAAACCCATGAAGGCACATTTTCCCCTTAATAAGAAATCAATATATAGGGACGCCTAGGTGGCTCAGTCAGTTAAGGGTCTGTGTTCGGCTCAGGTCATGATTTCAGGGTACTGGGATCAAGCCCTGCATCAGGCTCCTTGCTCAGGGGGGAGCCTGCTTCTCCCCCTGCCCATCACTCCCCTGCTTGTGCTCTCTCTCTCTCTCTCTGACAAATAAAGTCTTTTAAAAAATCAATATATAAGTGTGTATGTGATTGTATATATATCTTATATGTGTGTATGTCTGTGAGATAAACATAACAAATTTCTAGGAAAAAAATTGCATATCCAAACTGATTCAATAACCTAAGGAAAATATGAATTTTCCTACTGACCATTACAAATTTATTCAGGGGGTGTCTGGGTGGCTCAGTCGGTTAAGCATCTGCCTTTGGCTTAGGTCACTCAGGTCATGACGGGTCCTGGGATCAAACCCGGTGTTGGGCTCCCTGCTCAGCAGGAAGTCTGCTTCTCCCTCTGCCCCTCTGCCTACTTGTGCTCACGCTCTCTCTCTCTCAAATAAATAAGTAAAATCTCTAAAAAAATTCTAAAAGAATTCATTCAGTTGTCAAAAATTAGCAATTTTTGTATGTAATCAGCAATTAACCTATACTTTGACATGAGTCTGTTCTATTTTCACCAAACCTTTCATATAATGATTTTAGCTTCCATTTCTGAAAATTGCCTGAATTACCATTAGCATTATGGGGGTTGCAAAATGATGATTTTATTAAAAATGTGTTATTCCTTTTATAACCGTTAGCTGGCATTTTTCTGTGTCTTATGGTGAACAGACATAGAATATGTGTATAGTATATATAATTTCATATTGATATCTCAAATTCAATTTTAATATTTTAGCATTTGCCCTTGACTTTTCATATTTGTATTTATATTCTCTTAAACTGAAAATCTTGACTTGTAATATTAATGTACTTATTTCCTATGTTATATAGTACACAATAAATCTTTTATAGAAAAATATCAAACTAAAAATTTACTGATAGAAGTTTAAAATTTTTTTTTCAGTTTTGTTTTTTCTTTAAAGTGTATTCCATTATGAACGTAATCAGAGAACTCTTCAAAAAATTACTTGAAATACTTTTCTCTGGTTATGGTAACAGTTTGATATATGGTTAAATTAATTTGTTTCATTTATGTTCAAGTGTTTATATTTACCTTTAATTTCATGGTACATAAAATAACTCAGAAGCATAAAAATATATACTCAGAAATATTGTTCCCATCCTTCTTCCTTTTACCTATTGCAACCACACTATCTAATTAACCATTTTTGTAGCTACTCTTTATTCTTCCTGTGCATTTAATAAAAGCATAACTACATCCACCAATCCCCCATGCACATAAACATACACAAACATATATAAACATTTAAAGCATAAGTATTTTAAAATATAAAACAAGCAGCTACGTACATATAGCTGTGGACATAATTGAATATAACACACCCATAGCAGTATACACACAAACCATTAAATTCCTTAATCACAAGTCACATCTCCTATTTTATTGTCCTTTTATTAAGATATGTGTTAAACTCTTACACTATGATTATAACATTTTAAATTATTCTTGTGATTCTGTCACGTGAGGCTGAGCTATTAGGTGTATACATATCCAGAATCATTACTTTTCCTTGATGATTTGAAAATTTTAACATTATGAAGTGTGAGATCCTTCTTTTTTGAGAGTACAGATCCTCATTGGTGTTCAAGCTCCCTCTTTTCTATATTCAAGTTTTATTTACTTTGTCAAAGAAAAGACACTTGCTTAATAACTGTGTGGACAGTCAATGTCTGTTTTTCATATGAAGTCTTTGTTCTTTATTCTGTAGAAGCAAATGTTAATGGATCACATGCCCCTCATCCTCCCATGCTCCTTTCTCCAGGGCCAGAAGGAATTCAGACTGCTTATTTTTATACTTACTGGTATCCTGGGGAAAAAGGTAAAGAAGAGTTTATAAAACCTGGACAAAAGAAGGATGTAACTTTTTCAGTTCTCCCAAGGGCTGAATCTTGGCTGACATAACTGACAGTTTTTGGACATACAGAAGGAAATGATGAGTTGCGCTAAATGTCCAGATGTGTGCTCAACAGATGTATAAGGTTACATTTGAAAAGGCAAGGAATGCAATACCTGTATCTTTAGAGAGGAAGTTGTAAATAGTAAACACATAACTCAGCTATCAACTGTAGTCTGATTTTTAAAGATTTTCAGAGTAACAAATACTTTTTCATCTCCTTAAAGCATTTTAGCAGTGCTTAGAAAAGTCCTTATATATGTAAAATCAGTTCAAAAAGATCATAAATTGAAGTAAATCAAATGGAGACTTAGATTATAATTCTCGCTTTATCATCTTTAATACATGGTTGAGCATTTTTAATTCATTTATTTTTACCATCAAATGCAAATAGACTTTTTTTAATCTTTATTCATCTATACCTGGGAATTTCTTGCTTTTCTTAGTGCTAAGCGTCTTCATAAACACCTTGCAAATATTCTATTACCCATGCTAAGGAAAACTATTGAAGAAAAAGAGCACAATTACTCCATTTCTTTTCAATCTTATAGAACAGTGCCATGTTTTAGCAGTTTATTTCTGAATTCTCTTAAGAACCAAGATGAATAATGTCTTAAAATATCAAGCAAGAAAAGTGGAGTCCTTTCTACATGAGAGAGCTATTGTAGCACTGTACTGGAATGCTCCAGTTTAGAATAGATACTGCCCTCATTCAAATATTCATTCATATACATCAAAATATTCTTTTCTGTTCTACATGGTTACCATGCCTTGCATGCTTCTTAGAAGCCAAAACATACATCCATGGGAATGACAACACAGCACATCCTAATTCGGGAATTTTAAAGGCCTCTGGGATTTAAAGTCGACACTTCTTTGGCTGAGCTCCAGCACACAACTGAACTGGGAAGAAGAAAGAAGCCATTTGGGTTCTGTGTTTCCCTCCATCTCATGTAGTTCTGGAGAGAAAAATGATGTCCAAGGTAAAAGTATGACGTCTTGCTCAGATTGTAAAACGTTAATTTGAAATGAATTAAGTAGGCAATCTTTAATAAAGAGAAAGTTGTCGATGGAAATTCACCTAAGGGTTGGACCAGTCAGACTATTAGTTGGACTACCTTATAGTAGTCTCAGGAGCACAGAAAGTGATTCTTCATATTGGAAGAGAAATTTTAGAACTCACAGCATTTTCTTTTCATCCTTTGTAAACACAGCCAAAGGAGGAGCTACTTCTCTAGGATTTAACTTCCTCCTATTTCCGACCGGTGGTGGGAGCAAGAAGTGAGGAGGAAAACTACAGAAAGAGGAGTCGAGAACTGGATAAGATGTTCAGGCGTCAGGGGGTTCATTGACATTTCCCCTCTCCCAGGACAGCCTCCTAATGTAACATAGATGTTGCTTCCCTTGATTGTGTTTAAGTTCAGAGATGGGGGCGGGGAGGGTGAGCAAGCTGCCAAAAAAGTTGACCTGTTTCTGGAAAAGTGTCTACATTTCAATCACTACCTCCAAAGGCCATAGGGAGGGATGGTTAGTTTAGTTATTCTTGCAAAATATACCACTACAAGTCTTTTTCTTCCCTCACTGATATTAAGTAGCTATGCATATGGCAGGTTTTACTCGTCAAGATATAAAAACATTTTCACATATTCATATGCTCTTTTAAGACATTCATTTAGGGGCAGCTGGGTGGCTCAGTCGTTAAGCGTCTGCCTTCGGCTCAGGTCATGATCCCACGGTCCTGGGATCAAGCCCCGTATCGGGCTCCCTGCTCAGCGGGAAGCCTGCTTCCCCTCTCACACTCCCCCTGCTTATGTTCCCTCTCTCGCTGTCTCTCTCTCTGTCAAATAAATAAATAAAATCTTTAAAAAAAAAAAAGACATTCATTTAGTTTCTTTCCTGATCTTTAGATGCCTTTACTTTCCAGAGAGGCAGTTTCATCAAGAGGATAAGAGGAGAGATTTTAAAGTCAGACTTGATTTCAAATTCTGACTCTATCATCTATTAATTATTGTGACCTTGTACAAACTACCTAATTTCTCTGAGTCTCAATTTATTAATTTTTAAGATGTGCATTAATATTACGTACCTCTCAAAATGTGAGATTCAATGAAATAATTACATGTTCAAAGACTGGCACATAGCAGTGATAATTGTTTTAATTGTTATGACTCATATATACAATAAGAATGTGGCAACCATTCCAAGAACTCCAGAATTCCAGACTGTAAGAGTTAGTGCTCATTGATTAAGATGCTTTGTCTCACTGATTCCATATAGCCTCAGAACTTTTTCTTAACAGGCTACTGTAAATAACTACTTCCAAGGATGGAACTTACATTCTGACACTTTATAAGAATATAAAAAGATGAGAGAAGGGATCTTGTCTTACTCGTCTTTGAAAGGGCAACATCAAGTACTAGGTGGTATATTCTATATGTTTGTAAGTATTTTGTGAACTAATATTCTATATGAGTACTAATAATTATACTACTTTGCATTTCCATTTTATGTTTCTTTAAAGATTAAAATAATACTTTTCCCTTATACCTTCTGGTCTTGAATTGTTTGATTTAAGATATTTAATTTAAATGAAATAATACTTTTTAAATGATTTAAGAGATGGTATTTTCATTACAGTGAAAAAATTAGATATATTTTTACTTCTGAATATCTAGTCAGGGGAAGCAGGGTAGGTAGAGTTAGTGAGCCAGGAGTTTCTGAGTTCCATTTTGGACATGTTAAAGTTGAGATGTCTATTAGACCCTCAAGTAGAAATGTCAAGGAGCAAGTTTTATGTAAGATTGGCATTCAGGGAAGAGGTCCAGGCTGGAGATATAAATGAGCACATCTTTAGCATATTGATGGTATTTTAAACTCTGAGAAAGACTGAGATGCAAAAGAATGAGTCTAGAGAGAGTAAAATCTCCAAAAGCTGAGACTTGTGGTATTCCATTGTTTGTATTTAGAGGTACTAGGGGGAAGCAGCAAAGTAGACTGGAAAAGAAACAGAAAAATCACAGGAGGGTGTGGTTTATGGTCCTAAAAGAGGGTGAAGAAGGTGTATCAAGGAGAAGCTCATGATGAAGTATGTCAAATTCTGAGAGATTCCTGGTTTAGAAACAGTAGGCCAGGTTACTAGGACTAACTTCTTTTCTGAGGGCAGCTTAAAACTTCTGGATGAATATAGAAGCTGTCTTAATGTTTTCAGAGAGATATCCAAATAGTGAGAATCATTAGGCCGAATCTTGAAGACAGTAAGGACACAGAAAATTAAGGTAGCGTTCCAATCCATTTTTATTGTTTGGGCATCTGGTAGTCCTGAAGAGAGTGTGAAAATGAGTGGTGATTTTGGTTTTCTTTGGGAGCAAAGGGGTAGAAGTTAACCTAAGACCTCAGAGAGTCAGGGTCAAACAGATATGAACCAACACCATCACTCACACACCCACCAGAATGGGGGAAAATTGTCTTGATGCAGGGAAACGGGGGAAATCAAGAAATATAAAAGCAAAATTAGTCTCTATGCATTTGCAAATCACAGACCAACCCAAACAGATAATCATAGCCAAAATGTACCCTGCCAGATTTACCTAAGACATTTGAAGCCACGAATGTAGTTCAAAGTGGTGCTGTAGATAGCTGACAACAAATAACACAAATGGGTCTGGAAAAATAGTGATGCTTACCTATGCCTCAGTTATGTTTTCAAAAGCAATGACCAGCACACATCAAAGAAAATCAGGCACACAAGGAAACAGTAATTATATTTAACAACTAGCAAAAGCAAGAGACGAATGAGACTCCATTGCAGAGATTTTGGACATCTATAGTATCAGACACAGCTTTTAGCAACTATGCTTAATATATTTAAAAAAATAAAATCATGCAAATTGGGGCACCTGGGTGGCTCAGTTGGTTAAGCGACTGCCTTCAGCTCAGGTCATGATCCTGGAGTCCTGGGATCGAGTCCCGCATCGGGCTCCCCGCTCAGCGGGGAGTCTGCTTCTCCCTCTGACCCTCCTCCCTCTCATGCTCTCTGTCTCTCATTCTCTCTCTCTCAAATAAATAAATAAAATCTTTAAAAAAATAAAATAAAATAAAATAAAATCATGCAAATAAATAGACATATTAGGAAAATAATTTCAATTGACATTGCATATTTGCAAAGAATACATAGAATTTCTAGAAATGAAAAATACAAATATTGAAATTACAAACTATTTAGATTTGATAGCAGATTGCATAAAGCAGCAGAGAAAATTTTTCAATAGTAGATCAAAAGTAACTCCACAGAATGAAGGCTAGAGGGGGGAAAAAAGGATGGAAATTAAGGGAGAAAGAATAAATAACATGGAACAGAGCAAAAGAGTAAAATTTCATGTATGTTGAAGAACCCTATTTCTTCGGGACTCCTTAGTGCCTGGGCCAATCTTAGCATTACTCCAAAATTTTTCTGAGCATATGAAAGCATTATTGAAGTAAGAAAGGCCTTAGAAAATAATGTCTAATGATGGGCCTGTGAAATACTGGCCCAGAATAGTCAATCTTATTAAATGCACGGGCAAACTTCTAGTTTACATATTTCTCAGTTGAAAAATATCAAACTTCATCATAAGTGATTTATAATGAGAGAGACTGATGCTAATTTTATTTGAGAAGACAACAGAAATATTTCAAAGAGCATTAAATAGTGTGTTGTTCTGAGCATGCAACATTCGGATGCACACTGCGGCCACTGAAGTTCCATTTAACTTATTTCATATGTTCATTGCCTTTCCTTCATCAGTAGTATCTGTTTGCCCTTAAGTTGCTTATTCTTTCAAAGCTCCCCTTTCTTTATCCAAAAATTAGAAATAATAAAACTGTCCCCTTTTACCTTATTAGATTATCCTGAGCCTCAACAAATGAGGTAATTTGTGTCAGACTGGCAAGGGCTCTGCAATTACAAGTCTTTGTTCCACGCAGAAGTCCTGAACCTCCCTCATAAGAAAGGCTGTTATGTCAATTTTTAGCATTATTGATTAAGTTTCCTTTTGTTATTCTTCCATGTTCTTCAAAGAAGCTAATCTAGGAAGTATGTATTAAGACATATTTTTAGGTTAAATTTTCATGCATTATGACTCTCTGGTCAACTAATCTTCAACAAAGCAGGAAAGAATGTCCAATGGAAAAAAGACAGTCTCTTCAACAAATGGTGTTGGGAAAATTGGACAGCCACATGCAGAAGAATGAAACTGGACCATTTCCTTACACCACACACAAAAATAGACTCCCAGTGGTTGAAAGACCTCAATGTGAGACAGGAGTCCATCAAAATCCTAAAGGAGAACAGAGGCAGCAACCTCTTCGACCTCAGCTGCAGCAACTTCTTCCTAGAAACATCGCCAAAGGCAAGGGAAGCAAGGGCAAAAATGAACTCTTGGGACTTCATCAAGATAAAAAGCTTAAGCACAGCAAAAGAAACAGTCAACAAAACCAAAAGACAACCGACAGAATGGGAGAAGATATTTGCAAATGACATATCAGGTAAAGGGCTAGTATCCAAAATCTACAAATAACTTATGAAGGTCAACACCCAAAGAACAAATGATCCAATCAAGAAATGGGCAGAAGACATGAACAGACATTTTTCCAAAGAAGACATCCAAATGGCCAACAGACACATGAAAAAGTGCTCAACATCGCTCGGCATCAGGGAAATCCAAATCAAAACCTCAATGAGATACCACCTCACACCAGTCAGAATGGCTAAAATTAACAAGTCAGGAAACGACAGATGTTGGCGGGGATGCGGAGAAAGGGGAACCCTCCTACACTGTTGGTGGTAATGCAAGCTGGTGTAGCCACTCTGGAAAACAGTATGGAGGTTCCTCAAAAAGTTGAAAACAGAGCTACCATACGATCCAGCAATTGCACTAATGGGTATTTACCCCAAAGATACAAATGTAGGGATCTGAAGGGGTATGTGCACCCTGATGTTTATAGCAGCAATGTCCACAATAGCCAAACTGTGGAAAGAGCCAAGATGTCCATTGACAGATGAATGGATAAAGAAGAGGTGGTATGTATATACAATGGAATATTGTGCAGCCATCAAAAGGAATGAAATCTTGCCATTTGCAACGACGTGGATAGAACTGGAGGGTGTTATGCTGAGTGAAGTAAGTCAATCAGAGAAGGACATGTATCATATGACCTCACTGATATGAGGAATTCTTAATCTCAGGAAACAAACTGGGGGTTGCTGGAATGGTGGGGGGTGGGAGGGATGGGGTGGCTGGATGATAGATATCGGGGAGGGTATGTGCTATGGTGAGCGCTGTGAATTGTGTAAGACTGTTGAATCACAGACCTGTACCTCTGAAACAAATAATACATTATATGTAAAAAAAAGAAGATAGCAGGAGGGGAAGAATGAAGGGGGGGAAATCGGAGGGGGAGACGAACCATGAAAGACTATGGACTCTGAGAAACAAACTGAGGGTTCTAGAGGGGAGGGGAGTGGGGGTAGGGTTAGCCTGGTGATGCGTATTAAAGAGGGCACGTTCTGCATGGAGCACTGGGTGTTATAAGCAAACAATGAGTCATGGAACACTCCATCAAAAACTAACAATGTATGGCAATTAACATAATAAAAAATTTTTTAAAAAGAATTGCTTAATATCACAGTCTATTCAATGTTCAAATTTCTCATTGTCTTATAAATGTCATACCATTTTTGCAGCTTAGTTTTTTAATAAGGATGCGATAAAGTCCTTACCTTGCAGGGGTTACTTTGTTAAATCTCATTTAACTGTAAGGATCACTTCTTATCTCCCCCTTTTTTTCCCTTGCAATTTATTTGTCAAAGGATTGTGTCTCTTCCTCCCACATATATGCCTATCTGGGTTTGCTGATTGCATCCCCCTGGTAAACTGTACCATATTCCTTTGTCTTCTGGAATTCCTTATTATTTATTTACTTACTTACTTACTTATTTTTATTTATTTAAATTCACTTAGCCAAGGTATAGTGCCTGTGAATTACTGGTAGAATCTAAAGGCTGGATAAGATTCAAGTTTGGTTTTGGGGACAAGATTACTTTATAAGTGGTATTGTTCTCTATTGTTAGGAGAAGCATGCTGTTGTATTTTCTCTCTTTTTGTGAGGGTAGCCCTGAGAATCACACAACCAGTCCTTAATATCAATGTATCTCCATTCATAATGGTTTTCTGAAGTTCCTCAGTAGATTCCTCTGGAAACAATATTTCTTGACTTTTTGTATGCTGATAACAGTGTGTCGTTGGCTTTTATACTTGGAAGTCAGTTTAGCTTCCTATAAAATTCTGGGCTCACATTTTCTTTCCTTGAGTATCTTAAATATGTTTATTTATTCCTTTTCCTTCTCTTTCTTTTTTCTTCAAATGAGAGAAATCAAGAGTGGGTCTTTTAATAAATTGAACAGAAATTTTATTTCCTTTCACAAGTGACCCAGTCAAATCTCTGATATGTGAGACCATGATCCTTTTACTCATTTTATGGGAAATTAGTTTTCCTTAAATTTAGGTGGAAGGGTTTTCTTACAGTAGCTCTCTTAACTTCACAGCACTCTCTCTCTTTTTTTTAAATAAATGTTAATGTAACATGTACTTCTTATATGTTTATATAACATATTAACATTTTATATATATGATTTATATAATTATGGACATATAATTTTATAATTTTATATTTTATACTTTCTTAGATATCCCAACTCCCAACTTTTCTTCTCCCGCTTTTACCTGAATTTTTCATTTCCTGTGCTCTTACAGCATTTTCCTATATCTAGTGGTATTGAAGTTAATATGCAGATGAAGGAGATGATTTCAGGTACAATATTAGTACCAAATATTGCTTGAGAAACTTGAGTTTTGATTTTGTCCCGCAAACAAAGATACAGGAGTAAATAGTGAATTAAATTTCAGAACAAAAACAGGCAGAAACACACCACCTCGTATTATCTGTGGGTCCCTAGCAAGTCTCGGCGGGGGGAATGCATGCTTTCCAGTCATCTGGCCACCGAGAGGGGTCGTGTCAGAAACACGCTATCTAGAGCACCAGGGGCCGACTGGTTACCCGCACAGACTTGGGAATCCGATTCCGGGCATCTGAATCCCAGCTCTGTCACTCAGAATCTGTGCAACTTGGGCAAGTTTTGAGGTAAATTCAAGTCACTGAACTCAGAATTTCTTTCCAGGCAAATTTCGTAATTTGACTTTACTTTTGAATATAATAAAAATCAGACAAAACACAGTGAAAATGGAAATGAAATTCTTTCTAGGTAGTTTTGATCTTTACAAGATTAAAATTGTGTTTTCCTGTCCTTTTATAATTTGCCATTGTGGCAGTCTAGACTTTGGCAACTTTGCCAGTATGTAGGTGGATACTTCATTTTAAAATCCTGAATTTTGTATCATTCTGAAGTTATTAAGCTTTAAAAAGTCATCAGACAGCTCATCTGAGAGTCATTTTTATTTTACTTCTTAAAAACAGAAATAAAGGGTTTATTCGGAGTTCTTAGACTTTTTGTTATTAATAATTTAAACAAAAATATTTCCAAAAATTATGAAGAGATGGGAATTATGCAAGACATTTTAAAGTTACATACTACATGGGGATTTAACATCAGTTAATTTGTACAGAAGTAGCCATATTGATGATGTTTCTATCAATTCCTCCTCATCCCCATCTTACAACTCTGTAGCACAAGTAGCTGCTTGGTGCCTGGTTTTGTTTATTTTAGAACCACAAGCAGCTAATTGGAAGGAAGAATGACATAGTCCTGGTTCAGATGATATAGAAATAACATCTGCCTACTTGGGTGAAGTGGCAGAGAGTAGTTTTAGCTATAGTCTTGAGTAAGCACAGGTATCTATAAATTCTGTCAAATTATTGATTGCACTTCAACCAGACAAAACACATGTTAGCTTTATAGTATCTTCTATGAATACCAGGTCTGTGTCTTACTACATGTAGCTTGGTTGTATGGTCTATCCTCCATACTGCTCATAAATCCTATTGACCTTGAGAAGAACAAAAAGAAGAGTAAACAGCCTTTTCTCTGTTATTTTAAATGGACACTTTCTCTCTTACACTGAGTATAATAAAGGATTCTGTTTATTGATGTCTTCATTATGACATGACAAAATGTAGCAGTTTGATAATAGGGGATTTGATTTGAAGCATGGACAACCCAGAGATACAGCTCTGTGCCCACTGGGAATCATACTGGGGGAACTATATTAATGTCTTATATAAAAATCATAGAATTGACATTATGAAATTGAGGTCGTGGAACACCTAATAATCCTAGAAGAACCACTTCAGAGAAGAAGGAATGCTTACTAATAATACTAAACACTCAGTAATCTTTTTTTTAAAGAGATGAGTAGTGAACTGAGTATTTTGCACTTATTGAGGTAATATTAGAAAATGATTGCTCTCCAGTTCCAGGTTGGGGACTTTTTTCTAGGACCTGTGACAGGATGTTTTCTCTTAGCCTTTTTTTTTTTTTCCATTTTAACTAGAAAAGGAAAATCTTTCTTGCCAGATTTTTTTTAACCCCGTCTAACTAATAAAATTGTATCTAAGAATGTAGTTATTAGAAAGTAGTGCTATCTATTTAAAACTTACGGAAACACTTAATTTTTAAGGCAACATTAACTAGGGTTGAATTATGGAGCAATTCCTCCGGAAGTTCATGTCAGAGGAATGTTATTGCCAAATAAATCCACTATGATCAGTTGAGCGACGGTGAATAGGAAAAGCACTTAAAATAATTGGACACTCAGGGGTACCTTTACAAAGTCTGTTGTGACATGTTAGCTGTGTCACTCCCATTAAAACCAGTGGGGGTTTTGAGGTTGAAATTCATCTTTACAGATTAAAGCCTTCCTTCTTAACACGTGGCACTGTAGAAACTATCAGAGAAGCCCAGGGTTGGAACATAAATGTTCTGTGGAAAGTAGTGATACTAATTTCCCCCCCTCACATTTGTCTTTATAAACTTTCTAATTTTTAATGCATTCAACTGATTATGGAAGGAGATGTATTCACACTAGAATTTATGCGTAAAAAGCATCATTTTTATAGCTGATATGATGGGTCAGAAAATAACTTTTGCCTTTTAAAGTGTTTTCTTATATTCCATCCAGAAACATATCCTTTTTAGATCTCCATTCCCTCTGCTGGTATTCAGATAGATGCCTAAATTTCTTCTAGGAGGGCTAGAGGGCTTTTACACAAACTGTGTAAATTGTCTCTATGATTGCTTTGGGGAGGATTACAGAAGGAAAGAATGATTTTTAAGACTACAAAGAGCCAGTCTCCCTATGTAATGTGAGCAATGAAAGTATGCTTATTTTACTTATTAGAAAAGAAAATGTAATATAGTTCTTTTTTTATTATTATTATTTTTTGATTGGGGCAAGAAATGTGATTCATTTGCTATCATTGATTTTAGAGAATTTTTGTGATGTTGTCAGAGAATACTAATCAGTGTTTACGTTCCTTGCATGCCCTGATTCATGTACAAATCAAAAATGTTTCTATTGCAAGTCTGTTTCAAGGATACTCAGATACAATATTTGAGAGATACAATTCTTGAAAACTATATTATTCAGTCAATAAATACTAGATAGAATAAGTGAGTTTGGCCTCAAATCCCTGCTATGTCACTTAACAATTGTAACTTATTTTATCTTTCTTTATGTGTAAAATCATGGTAATAAATCTTTGCTATCAAGGTTGTATGAACAGTAAACAACAGATTGGATGTTTACCACCAGCAATTTGTTTGTCGATGGTCTCTATCCCAGATTAACAGATACACCTTCTAACCTGCCTCAAAGAACTAAATGAATAAGTAAATTCAGAGAATAAATGAATGACTTAGAAGTAGTGGGCCATGGTGGCTCTGATTTGTCCTGGTTTTCTGAATCAATGCTTCAATTCCAAAAATAACACCAATGATGGTTGGTGTAAGGCACTGGTGTGAACAGGCAAGAGAGGGCATGTGAGGAAAGTTAGTCTTGTTATCATCACTTTATGTCCCTACATTTAAGCCTCTATTACTAGCACAGAGTCAGAAATATAATATGTGGTAGAATTTCAATTTGAACACATACCATCAGGCATCAAATTCAATGTTGTTGTTGTTTTTTTTTTCTATCACACTTACACTGCCCTGCCCATTAGTGACTAAATGCAAAAAGAAAATAATGTACTCTTTTTCTCTAAATGTCTTTGCCTGATTTGCTTTCCACATTTTTTTGTTTCTGCCTAACATCGACTTACCTAAACCATTGTTTTTCATCTTACTTGCCAAACTGAAGTCTTCCTTTCTGCAGTTCATCATTTATTCGTTAGAATAATTTGCCCTGGCATTTCCTAGGGTGGCCCTTACAGAATCCAGGGGAAGAGATGAGGGGAACTTTATGAGGAGCAACGCAGGATGCAAATGTTAGCCAGAACCTTGAAGCCATCAGTGACTCTCTGGAGAACTGACCTGTGAGCTGAGGACCACTGCTTTGATAATTTTAAGAGGCCCATTGTTTATTATAAATTGTCTTTTTCTCCAAGGTGACAGCAGCAGTATATATAATTATAAATTGCTTCCCAGCGTCCTGGCTCTGGCATTCACCCATGCTGCCAGAATGTATGTAGGTGGTGGGGGTGGGTAGTGAAAGAATGTTTAGAGATGAAGGAGGAGGGGCAGGGCTGGACACAGACTCTTCTAGTCTGAAACTGTGTAAAAGATCAGGGAATTCTGGAGAGGTGAGAAAAAATAAACTTGGCCATCTAATTATAGAATGTCAATTCTAAAACACTTAAGAGATCATTTGATTTAAAACCCTCATTTGGCAGATGAGAAAATGCATGCCCAGAGAGGATAAGTTGATTAATCTGTCATCCAAAATCTGATATATGCTTAGATGTGTGAACTTCAAGACTTGAAACATCTTACTGCCTCTGACTTGTTCTTTCCATTTAATACTTGCTGAATAGTTTTGACAAAATTGATTTCAAATGCAAAATTAAATTACAATATTAACTAAATATAGAATTAATTTAGCCCCCCTTATAGGGAAAGCTTTTGGAAACCACTTAAGTTCTTCTGCAGTTCGTTTTGGTTTATTCCCTTGGGATTATTTGCTCTTGGATTATTGCATTTTGACAGACCCTGTTTTTCAGAGTTTTCCTGTCTTTCTTCTTTTATGCTTTCTACTCTGTCCAATTATACTCACCTTCCTATTAAACACAGAATTACTATCTTCAGTCTATTCTTGATTTTTAAAAATGCAAATGCTACTGATACCCTGTCTTGTCTCTTTGTCCCTACAAGTCTGCCACTTAATGCTCTCAGTGTGTGTTGTTGTATGTCATTATTTCATCTCACACCTTGCTTTATAGGCTGCAATATTGGAGTTCTTATTTATCAATTTAATTGGACCTAAAATCAATGATTAAAGTGATTGAGTCATTAGTCACATACATCATTATTATTATTATTGTTTTATGGAAAATTTCAAATATATGCAAAAGTGGAAAGAATGCAGTAATAAACACCATTACCACTAAACTCATTACCCTGTTTCAAAATTACCAACCTTCTGCCATTCTTACCTCACCTATCACAAGCACAACCTTTTTTGCCTGAAATATGATAAAGCCAATCTGAAACATTATATTTCAACTCTGAATATTTATTTGCAACTATAACAATAGTTTTGTTTTAACATAATAACAATGCCAGGGCACCTGAGTGCCTTAGTCAGTTGAGCATGGGACTCGATTTCTGCTCTGATCATGATCTCAGGGTCATGGGATCGAGCCCTGAGTGGGGCTCTGGGCTGAGCATGTGGCCTGCTTGGGATTCTCTTTCTCCCTCTCCTTCTGCCCCTGACCCCCCCCTCCCTCCCCCCCCCACCAAGCACGGGCTCTCTCTCTCTAAAAATAAACAAAAACTAAAAAAAAAACAAAAACCCTCAAATAATAACAATACCATTATCTCACAACAACGTGTAATAATTCCTTAATAGCATCTAATGAACAGTTTTTTTTTAACAGTTGATTGTTTGAATTAGAATCTAAACAAGGTCAAACAGTAGATTTGCATCAGATGTCTTATATTCTTTTTAAATCTAACAATCCTCTCTTTTTCTTTCCATTTATCTGTTGAAAAAACATGTTATCTTTTTTAATCTGAAGACCTGCCCATATTTAATTCTCTTAATGACATTTAACTTTTATTTTCCATCACTGTAATATTTCCTAAAGCCATAATTAGTTCTAGAGAATTGATTAAGTTCAAGTTGATTTTGGGAGAGTGGGAAGAGGGCAAAGATACTTCCAAGATAGTGCTATCTACACTTAGGTTAACATATCATGACTAGTATCAGGTTGACCCATCTATTATGAAGGTCCACATCAACTCTCAATCTAGTGATTATAGTACCTGGTGACAAAACTTTCTTAACTCATGATCTTATCAGGACTGCAAAATGGAAATTTTATAAATACATTATTTCTCCTGCATTTAATATTTATAAAGAAAAATTTCCCCTCACTATATGTTCAGTTAACTAACCAGCTAGTGAATTAGTTTAGGAAAGGCAGGGTAAAGGCTTGGTTCTTTCCTGGAAATTTTCAGATTAATGAATTGGTATCTTTTTAAAAAAATTTTATTTATTTGACAGAGAGATAGAACATGAGAGCACAAGTGGGGGGTGGGGAATGACAGAGGGAGAGGTAGAAGCAGACTCCCCACTGAGTAGGGAGCCTGATGTGGAGCTAGATCCCAGGACCCTGAGATCATGACCTGAGCCTAAGGCAAAGACATTTAACTGACTGAGCCACCCAGGTGCCCCATGAATTGGTATCTTAGCAAAGATGATCCACGAGTCTGTTTTGCTTTTTGGAATATCATAATAAAATCTTGGCTTTATGAGCTTTCAAAAATGTATTTGTTGTGTTAAACCCTTTAGACTGATCATTTGTTTCCATATTTGAATATCCTATGACCTTTGCTGTGACCTTGTTAGTCTGGTAACCTTTTTGTTTTTAGGCAAGATAAGTTGTACTAGCTTCATCATGCACATTTTCTGACCCAAACCTGGAATTAACTATTTCTTTAAAAAGTTCTGATTTAATTTTAGGGGTCACACTCCAGGTGCTTGGATGTACATTGTTAGGAGAGTGTCAATGTTTACAGGCCATTTTAGTGGAAAGAACTATGAAATATTTTTCTTTCTTTAAAAAAAGAAATATGGGGAATTGTAAAAAGTTGATGGGATTTCCATGTCCTGTACTCGACTTTTTCTATGAATTTGGTATATTATTAGAATAAAAAGTAACACACACACAAACAAATATATGAATTTATACTAATACTTGCAAATAAAAATAAATATTATAGCGTTTTTGCTTCTTGGATTATGTTTTTTTAATATTTTTTACTTAAGGGGCGCCTGGGTGGCTCAGTCGGTTAAGCGTCTGCCTTCGGCTCAGGTCATGGTCCCAGGGTTGTGGGATCGAGCCCCGCATCGGGCTCCCTGCTCCGCGGGGAGCCTGCTTCTCCCTCTTCCTCTGCCTGCCTGCTCTGCCTACTTGTGCTCTCTCTCTCTGTCAAATAAATAAATAAATAAATATATATATTTTTTACTTAAAATGAAAATTTTGGTTCCTAATGACATTAAAGTAATTACTTATCTACTATATTCTCTCTAAAAACGAAGTAATTTAATCTTGAATAATTTTAAACTACTTTGTGGCTCTTTTTGTCCTTTCGATATGTCCTACCAGGGACAAACATGCAAAATACACTATTTAAAATAACTAGAAAGAATGGTTTTTTGGTATTTCATTAACAGGAAATTCAGTTAAGCCCACTTGTTAATTATTTTCAATTTTTAAGCTTTGCTTTTTAAAATTTAAGCATGTTTATTATTTAGATAAAACATTTGCATCTGAAGTCAAACTGTAAAATAATATGTATTCAGAAAGAATTTGCTTTCATATACCCCATGCAAGCATACACCCACCTACTTCTCTCCTTCCCCATGTAACTAAACATTTTTATTAATTCTTATTTTCAAAGTTCAATTGCTTCATTTTGGGGGAAAAAATTGTGTGTGTGTGTTTACACATATAATCTCTACTCTTTTTCTTTGCAAAAATTGCTACAGTGAACATAATCTTGTACATTTTTTTCATTAAGTAATATATAATGGAGGTCAATTTGAAGAAGCTTATTGAGATCTGCTTTGTTTAATTACAGTTGCAAAATACATTGTGCGATGTATCATCGTGTATTCAGGCAGTTCACTATTGCTGGACATTTGGATTATCTCAGTCTTTGGCAACAATAGCCTTGTCCATATATTCTTTATTGTTTTTTGGCAGTATATATCTAAAATAGTTTTTTAAGGGGACCACAAAGGGAAAATGAACATGTATGTTTGATAGTTATTGCAAAATTCCATTACAGTGGCATTGATCCATTTTGTATACTCATCTGCCTTGTATGAGAACATGTTTCTTCATAGCCTCGCCAAAAAGAGCGTATTGTCAAACTTCTAAATATTGGCCCATCTGATAGCATCTCAGTGTAATTTTAATGGCATAGAGACCCATTTGGAGCAATCCTGCATACTCTGATTTTTTTATGCACACATACCTGTCAGTAAACCCTTTCTGAGATAAGCATTTGCTTCAAAGCTATGTTCAGTTCTGTGTAACACAGAGGGCACACATAAAGGGAGAGCCTGGAATAAACTCTTTTATAGACGGCTGCAGTGGAATAAAAGCCTTATTTGCATTGTTCTCAAATTCACCATGAGATTGGGGAGGGGAAAAAAAGGTCTAACTGTGTTGCATTGGTATTTTTATTGATCACTTCCTGGGTGACCACTTAATAATGATCCTCTTTGAAAAGATGTAAGAACCATGACTTGAAATTTTATGTTATTCATTTTTAAGCACAAGAATAGAAGAATACTTGTGACTCTATGTACCTTCATATTTTCCACTCTAAACACTTCATGATTCATGCAACTTCCTTTCTTCTTTGAGGATGACAAGACTTTTTTTTATCAATCTGATTTTTTATTTAGTTATCAAATGAAACTTTTTACAGTTTAGATAACTGTTGCAAAAGAGTTTAAAATTTATAAACAGTGCTGGGAAAATATACAGTAGATGTCTTCAAAAAGTACATTTCTCACTGTTTCTCATTTATATTCCAAAAATACAGTGAAACAAGAACCAGACACCCTTTACATGTTTGTACCTCTGATTAAATTAGACACTTGTGGTAAATCAAAATGTATTTTCTAAGTGAAGGAATAGGAAGCCAAATTGCTATTTGGGCTGGAAAATTTTTAGAGAAAAAAATAAGCACATTGTTTTGATTTGGTCAATGCATCAGTAAGTTTAATTTTCCAATTGACTAGAGAGATGCTGTAATACCTTCTACAAACATGATTTGTAACCTTCTAACCTCTTTTATTCTGAGCACACAGAATTAAACTATTTTTCATGTGTAACAAACTGCAGAAACGTAAGTATGGAAAAGTCATTCTTTGCTTCTATGTATACAAGTAATTTAAACAATATAAATAAGCAGAATAATGTCTCCCAAAAAAGGCATTCGTCAGTTTTCTTATGCAAAAATTAGAGTTACACTCAAAACCATTAAATAGACCCATTAACTACCCTTTTTTGTTAATATACAAAGTAAATTATTGCGATTACATTTTTCCACCAGAGAAAAACTTTTGCAAGGAAGAAGTTATAGCAACTTGTTTTTTGACCGATAAGAAATCTTAACTATTTCTTTTTAAAAATGATCTTTTTGGACAGCTTATATTTTTTTCTGTAATAGTAGGTACAATTAACATTTAGATAGCCAAATTAGTAGTCTCTATAAGCTTTTGACATAGTATGTTTAATTAGTCTGATCTAATTCACTGAGGGGAATCAAGTAAACTTACTACATAGGTAGGCTAAGTGTGTGTGTCTTGCGGGGAGGACAGCCTATATTGAATAATTTGAAGAGTCTTCTTACCACCAAATATTTCTCCCACCAAACCTGATATGGTATCCAGAAAAAAAATTTTTGAAACATACTTTTGATTAAGGCATTGGCTTTTAAATATATTTGTCAAAATCTCTTAGTAAAGTTTCTAAAACTCCATTGCTCAAATGCCACCAGCTTACTCTTTAAGAATCTCCTAGAGATGGACTCAAGACCCAAGAATATTTTTTCTTTGCTTTAAATGTTGATTTGATAGATTTTAAGTTTGGGGAACCTCTGAGTTAAGGAACTATAATCTTCACATTCTTCTTTTAAACTGAAATTGCCCTATGGTTGTAAAGAGAATATATATTGGGATTCACAAGTCAGGTGAGTCACAGTGTTATTATGATTATGGAAAAGATTTTTTTTTTTGCAGTTCTTCTGGCTTCTCTGTGTTTTTATAAGTATTCTGTCTCTTTATGATTTCTCTCCATTATCAAGACATGGTTTTAAAAAGAATCTAATAATTGTGAGCTTTAGAGTTAATACAATTCAATGTGTGTATACTCCCACTATTTATGGGAATGTCAAAAGAATGGATATCTAATGATTAAATAAAGATATATCTTCTGAGCCTTCCCTCTCATGAGATATGATGCCTTATTTACTTGTCAAAAGCAGTTCAGAGATTCTTTACCCCTTGATGATCTTTGTACCTGCATTTATAGAGTTCTTTACTAGTTAGTTAGTTAGTTATCTTTAGAGTGAGATGGTGGGGATGGACAGAGGGAAAGGAAGAGGGAGAATCTTAAGGAAGCTACATGCTGGACAGGACTTGATCTCACAACTCTGAGATCATGACCTTGAGGTCATATCCTGAGCCAAAATCAAGAGTCAGACACTCAACCAACTGAGCCACCCAGGCACCGGAGTTCTTTACTATTTAAAATATACTTACTCAACTATGTTTTTTATTTGATGCTAAAAACAAATCCATGTGAAATACGATAGTTGTATTGTAGAAACAAAGACTCAAAGAGGTAAAGGGGATTGGAAGACAATACAAGCAAGTGGTTACAGTTTGAGGCTTTGGAGTGTGACAGATCGGGTTTCAAATCTTGCCTACATCATACAACCCTGAGCAAGATACTTAATTTTTCTGACTCACCTTTTCTCATCTGTAAAATAGGAATAATAGGATTGCTGTGAGGAGTAAATATGTTAAAATGATTTTAATAAACAACTTGGTGCTCAATAAACAGGGACTATTTGCCAAGGATGTAGGACTACTAAGGTAAGGGTGGTGGTTCTCTGACATCGAGTTCATTGTTCTTTCCTCCTGAGCATGCCTTAGATACTTTCCATCAGATTCATTCCAGATGTTACAGCTAGCAGAGAGCTGGGCAAGAATGGAATATAACAGAGAAGTTTTGAGAGTAGAGAAATAGGCTCATGGCTAGGGACATTGTGAGGGACACAACTTAGATACCAATGAAGTTTGGGGTAACTGGGAATGTGATCGTTAATAAAAGTGTGAGTGACTATGAATAATGGGTATTACTCAAGGGCTGAGATAACTGAAATGTGTCTTGCTAATTTCATTGAATTAAAAAATATTTAGGGGCGCCTGGGTGACTGAGTCAGTTAAGCGTCTGCTTTGGCTCAGGTCATGATCCCAGGGTCCTGGGATCGAGCCCCGTATCGGGCTCCCTGCTCAGCGGGGAGCCTGCTTCTCCCTCTGCCTGCTTCTACCCCTGCTCATGCTCTCTCTCTTTCTGTATCTGTGTCTCAAATGAATAAAATCTTTAAAAAAATATTTAACCAGTATTTTATTACACATATTTTCAATCAACTAGAAAAATGGAAAGAATTGCCCAGTGAACATCCACATAAACATCCACTTACCATCTCGATCCTACAGTTGACTTTTTGTTATAATTTGATCACATATCTGTCCATTTGTTTATCCTCACAGCAGTTGCATTAGGCAGAATATCAGCATTTTCACTGGTTTCTTAAGACTCTATTCTTATAAGACAACAGGAAGATTGAGTAAGGTGACATCAGAACTAACAGTGGGTTCCATTACAGGACAGAAACCTTGATCTTAGGACACCCATGTCTTATATAATAGACAGTAAGCATCCCTTTCCTTCGCTATAAACAGAATCTCTATCTGAGACGTGGTAATTTGCCATTTTGTTGACTTTGACTCACAATATGCCCTACAAGGCTGATGTGCAAAGTCAATCATTTATCCAGTGGTAGAACAGGGACGATACTGATCAGGCATATCTCAGTTATGCTTTGTCAAATGCTTTTCTCACTGCCCATGTTATTACCCTCTTGAGATAGCAGTATGATCACATGGGAGCTGAAGTCTTTCCACTCATCTTCAGGATAGGTGTGATGATATTTGCAGTGCTGCTCAGGCTATGCAAGGCAATATCTAATAGTATTCTTCTTTAATGTGTTTTTAGTGTATCGTAGATATTATGGACTGAATGTGGTTGCTTCCCCCCCGCCCCCCCTATATGTTGAAACTCTAATCCCTAATGTGATGGTTTTTGGAGGTGGAGCCTTTGAGAGGTAATTAGGTTTATATTAGGTCACGAGGGTAGAAACTTATCATGGGATTAAAGCCTATAAGAAGAAGAGAGAGACCTCCCTCCCTCTCCTTTGTACATGCACCCAGCAAAGACCATGTGAGCACACAGCAAGAAGGCAGCTGTCTACAAGCCGGGAAGAGGGCCTTTACCAATATCTGAATCTGGCAGCACCTTGATCTTGGACTTCCCAGCCTCTAGAACTGTGAGAAATAAATGTCTGTTGTCTAAGATGCCCAGTCTATGGCATTTTCTTACAGCATCCCAAGCGGACTAAGTAGATGTGTTTTAAAAATAGAGGTATTATTTGGGGTGCCTGGGTGGCTCAGTCGTTAAGCATCTGCCTTCGGCTCAGGTCATGATACCAGGGTCCTGGGATCCAGCCCCACATCAGGCTCCTTGCTCAGCGGGAAGCCTGCTTCTCCCTCTCCCACTCCCCCTGCTTGTGTTCCCTCTCTTGCTGTGTCTCTCTCTGTCAAATAAATAAATAAAATCTTTTTAAAAAATAAGAAAAATAAAAGATAGAGGTATTAGGAAGCTATGAGCTATAGGAATTTAAAATCAAAACTACTTTTCCCCCTTAGATACTGTGTAAGGCCTATAAAATCCCCCCTTCCATTGTGAAGAGAAATGCTGTGAGATCGTATTTGGTAAGACAACTTGGGTGTCAAGTAATTCTAAGCAAACAATATTTTGATGACATAAGGCTAAAGGAATCAGAAACATATGGGCCACATTATTTCTAAAATACTTTAGAGCATGAACATGAAGGAGAAAGGGTAGTACTTGGAAGGATGCCAAATCCTATTGGTACTGCCAAACCTAAGTTAGTTTGAGAAGAAGAGGGGCATTTTACAGCTCCAAGGGGGCAACAAGAGCCTTCTGAGCCTTGAATTTAAGGTGATGGAATCTTAAAAATCTAAAGCACAAGGCAGAATGCTGTGAGGCAAGTGTATAATGGCAGAGGCAGTGGGAGATTTTACTTTTGCTTCTGAAAGTTGTATTTGCAAAGTCTTTTGTTCTGTTTTGTTGTTGTTGTTGTTGTTGTTGTTTTTACCCTAAAGCAAGGAAAATGAAAAAGTCATACTTTAGGTTATACTGGCATGGTAAAATTTCTAAGGTTCTAGGGTCATCAAATTCAAGGCAACATCAATTAGAAAGTATTTATAATTAGTGACAGCTGCCTGTTCATCCACCTTGTGAATATTGGTTAATAGACTTGCAAGAATGACTGTATCACTATGACAGTTTCTTCAGGACACTGTGTTTGGTCTGGTAAGTTGTGGCTGTGTCCCTATAAAATGGAGCTCTTGAGTTAAGGCTTTCCCATAATACTTAAGAGGGTATTCATGCATGAGGCATTTTCTATAAACTGGCTGCTTATCATAATTATCAAGGCTAATGATGAAAAAGGCAACCTTTTCTCTGCTCAGACCCTCAAGTGCAGTGAGCGCACATGGCACTTGGGCCAGGAGCTCCTTTGCTAGATGGGCTGTGAACAGCTTTACTGGGCACTTGTGTAAACGTTCACTACAGCTGTTCCAGCTGACACAGGATAATTAGTATAAACACTCTACAACATCATTTCATGTATTTATACTATAATTGCACATTTTAATTTCAGTCATTAAACATATTTAGAGTGCATTAATTTTAAAATGAAGTAATTACTGCAGCATGAATATAATCAACCATAACGCACTAGATCTAGTACTAAATTCAGTTTTAGTATGTGCTTCAGTCAATGAATAGCTGTGTTCAAATATCCTGAACTTATGTTTTAATTTTGATAAGCCTCTATTTTCAAATCAAAACTTAGTTGAGGAGCACCTCCTGAAAACCCCGTCCTCGTCTTAAGTTATCAGGAAATATTTACTTAGTCGCCATTATGTGTAATATTCTGAGCCAGATTCTGAATGTATAAGGTGCTGTGGGACTTAATCATTGAACTTAAGAGCCTTTATTTAGTATTGAAGAGGAAATAAGAAATATACATTACAGATAAATATCTGAAAAATCATGCCCTGATCTTGATCATTGTACTGGGATTATGTAAAGTAAATATCCTGGTCTTTAGGAAATACACAGGAAAGGATTTAGGAGTAAAGGAACCTGAGGCCTCCAAGTTACTAACAAATAGTCAAAAAATATTCTTTAATATGTGTGTGTGTGTGCATGTGTGTCTAGAAGAGAGAAAGGGAATAATAAAACAAATGGGGCAAAATGCACAAAAAAAAATGGTGAATTTGGATAACAATTATATGGGAGTTCCTTGTACCTTGTCTGCAACTTTTAAGTAAGCTTGAAGTTATATAAAAACAGAAGTAAATAAAGCTCTGATATAAGCCTGTATTAGAACAATTTGGCAATATCTTGATCTAGATCCTTCAGATGTTTATACATAAAATTTGAAGCAAAAATTTCACTCTTAAGAATCTATCGTAGAGAAATAATTGGAAAATTATTTATTGCAGCATTGGCTATCATAGCAAACAATTCTAAAACACCTAAATATCTCAAAGTAAGAGAAGAAAGTGATGAGGTCAGAAATGGCAAACTTAATTTAAGATGTAGAAGGCAAAGTTGCTGGCAAAACAGAACAAAAAAAACAAAAGCAGGAGCAGAAGGAAAAGTTGTAAAAGGACGAGGATAAAGACAGAGTTGTACAAGTAATCTCTTCCTTGTACCTCCCTCCCTCCTTTCCTTCCTTCCTTCTTTCCTTCCTTCCTTCCTTCCTTCCTTCCTTCCTTCCTTCCTTCCTTCCTTCCTTCCTTCCTTCCTCCTTCATCTATGAATTCATGTGTTTATTGCATACCTACTAAGTCCAACACTTTATAGGTATTTGGGAAATAATGATGAGCTAGGTAAAGAAGGTCCTTGCCTTTACTGAGCTTATGGTCTAGTAAAATAATGACAACAGTAACAACAGAAGGAAGAGGTGATAAAGAGTGCTTAATTATATAAAAACTTTGAATGTGAAAGAACATAAAGAAGATTAGAAGTATTTGTGTTCAAACCCATTCAGGGGGCATGCAGGATTAAAAAGGAAGGAGTAGTCACTGCAAGTACATTTGAATTGAAGTTTTATAAACATACTCTATTTTTGTTAAAAGAAAAAGATAATCTAGCTTTTCACAAGCCCAACATCTAGTACTTTATGAAAGAATAGAAAATAATGTAATAAAAGCAAGATCTCTTCTGTTCTTCATTTTGCAAAGGTATCCTCTTTAAGGAACCTGAAGAAGCCATTTACTGAGACATTTAGATAATTTATTCTAAAATAGAAATTCCCCAACTTTCTTGGTTTATGATGCTCTTAGTGTCTCAGTACTTTTTCATAGCATCCTAGGCCAGGAGAAATATCCATCAGTTCTGTGTATTAGACAGTTAGGTCAAGTCCACTTAAAACTATTTATGTCCTAACAACTTAGTAGCTGTTTGAAAAAATAAGCCATATAAATTGAAAACATTTATTTCATTCTTAAACAACCACAATTACTTCCTAATGGGATATTGTGTCTTTTGGGCACTGCACAGTTACTCAAATCTGGAAATCAGATTGGACACCAATGTTCTCATTTCCTCTCCTGCATTGCGTTAACCATGGGGTTTTATGAAACCCCCACTTCACAAAGACAGGATGTCATAGAAACAAATGCAGTGCTTTGTAATTTGGACTTGTGAACACTTAGAGCTAGTAATTTGTGTAGTTTTAGATGGACATCAAGCATAGCTGTGAAGGGCACCAGGGTACCTAAGAACACAATTTGGGAACTACAGTTCTGGAAGATTTCATTTCTGGCTTCCACAGAACTTGTATAGCCCTGTGGAAAATCAGGTCATTTCCACCTAGTGAGTGAATTTAGTAAGAGTAGTAGTGGTGGTAGTGTCAGTATGGGCCTCAAAAGGAGCTGCTATGCGGCTTGCAGTAAGTTGCATTATCTGCTTTAGTAGCCCAGCAGAAGGACCTGGCGTGGAGTAGGGTGTAAAAAAGGACTGGACTCTATGACAGTTGGACTCTAGCTGTATGTTAAGCAAGTCATTTCAGTTCACAGAGTTCCAGTTTCCTCAAAATTTAAAACTAAATTAATATTAAAATTTAGGATTCAGAAATGGCTAGTTATTTCTGCTGTAAGATCTATGTAGTATCTATTTACTACAAGTATATAAAAAATAATTGTCCTGGGCGCCTGGGTGGCTCCGTCGTTAAGCGTCTGCCTTCGGCTCAGGCCATGATCCCAGGGTCCTGGGATCGAGCCCCACATCGGGCTCTCTGCTCAGCGGGAAGCCTGCTTCTCCCTCTCCCACTCCCCCTGCTTGTGTTCCTGCTCTGGCTATGTCTCTCTCTCTCAAATAAATAAAATCTTTTGGGCGCCTGGATGGCTCGGATGGTTAAGCGTCTGCCTTCGGCTCAGGTCATGATCTCAGGGTCCTGGGATCGAGTCCCACATCGGGCTCCCTGCTCAGCAGGAAGCCTGCTTCTGCCTCTCCCACTCCCCCTGCTTGTGTTCCTGCTCTCTCTCTCTCTCTGTCAAATAAATAAATAAAATCTTTAAAAAAAAATAATTGTCCTGAGAAAAGTCTTTTGTCTCCATCTTGTAGGTTTCCTTTGGTATGCTCTGTGGTCCTCACAAATACAGAAGTATGAATTTTCTAGGAACTGATTAATGCCGTGTCTTTAAAATGTGCTATATGATAATCTGTTTTGTCTTTGGGATTTCATCCTTGGCTGTGCCGGAGCCTTAGGACATGGTACTTTATTTTTTGTTACTAGTACGATGAAGTGATTTGAAAGAGTTAATATTGTTAAATTTTGGGGGGAATTTTATATAGTGCTTACTTTGTGGTATGGCACATAGTAGGTACTATATTTAAGTGTTTAATGGTACAAATATGAGAGAATTTACTTATTTTCAGTCTTGGAGCAAATGGAGAGCAAATAGAATAAATGCTAGTATGAGATTAATTCAACAAGTCATGTTAAGATCATTGTGGGGCCAGTACTGTTCCTCGGCAATGCTTCTTTCTTACCTCCCAGTAGAGTTTTTGTTTTGTTTTGTTCTGTTTTTATATTTGCACACATGACATTGAATAATCATTGCTTCATCACATGTTTGTTCCCCAACTAGACCACAACGTGCTGGTTGGTAGGGACTTTTTCTCCACCATCTCTGTATCTTCCAGGGACTGGACATACAATAGCTGTTTGATACATCTTTGTTGATTAATGGACTGAGAAACTAATAAAACAGTAAATACATGTAATACAACCTAATTATAAGATTGAACAGATTAGAATCCTCAGACTTCCAGATGCTAAACCATCAGGACTCTCTTCTATGCTTCCACCTAACATAAATCCTAATGGTAGGTGACATTCTTATCAAAATATTGATTCTTTTTTTTTTTTTTTTTTTTTTAAGATTTTATTCATTTATTTGAGAGAGAATGAGCTAGAGAGAGCATGAGAAGGGGGGAGGGTCAGAGGGAGAAACAGACTCCCCGCCAAGCAGGGAGCCCGATGCGGGACTCGATCCCGGGACTCCAGGATCATGACCTGAGCTGAAGGCAGTCGCTTAACCAACTGAGCCACCCAGGCGCCCCAAAATATTGATTCTTGAGCTGATGACTAGTAAGCTATATTGATGACTAGTTTCGCCAATATAGCTGATTACTTAATGCCCTCAAGCATTTTGTAATATTCAATATTGAATATTGTAATTTTCAATATTTTGTAATATTCAATATTTAAACCTGTGTTTAAAAGCATAGGGTTCTGATGAGCTCAAAGTTTATGGCAGACAATAGATATTCTCTATCCCCCCCAACTTCTTTTGTATATGAAGTAGTGAGATTTTTTTTTTTATTTTCTTGTATTGATTTCCCTCTTCCCTTGATTTAAATTCCTTATGGACTCTGCATTTAGAATTGTCTATTACTAAAATGTTCCTTGCAGATTGTTCAGTTTATGGTGCACAATATTACTTTTTCACTGGTAATTGCACTGCAGATTATTATATGAAAAAAGATCTATTCTTTTCTTGAGGCATAAAACCAAGTTCCTGTCTGTATTGCGGATGTTAAAAATCCCAAGACACCTAAGGAAGAAGAGTGGGAGTATTAACTCTAGAAAAAAAAAATCTTTGGCCAAATACCCATGAAAAGACTCTCTCATCACAGCACAGGGGACTAAGATTGTTAAGAATGATCTTTCTGAGGAAACTACTTTATGCAATTACAATAAAATATTGAGCATTTCTTTGGATTTTATGCACATTCCTTTCCAAGAGGAAATCCCAAAACATTTTGTAAAATCTTACAAATTTATACTACCAGAAAAGAAAATGAATGATTTAAACAAATTATCAACATTTCAGGCACAATAGTTTAGTCCATTCATGAAGTATCCTAAATGCCAAATTGGTAAAATAGAGTGAGTTTTTCCCATGAAAAATTATGTAAATTTACAACTCAGAAGTCTATTTTTATATAAATCTAATATTTTTAAATAGCTTAGGGAAGACTCCTAAAAGCCAAACAAATATTATATTTTAATAACTTATTAATAAGTATTCTCAAATTAGACCTCTTTCAATTCAGAGTTTTGTAGTGTTTTAATTTGTCTCTATTGTGCTTTGGGGTCATTTACTTATGATTCTGTTGAAATATGGTTTTTTTTGTTGCACATTCTTCTTAAAACTCATCATCTTAATCTTGAAATGCAAACCCTACCAACCTTTTGAAGTGAACAATGTGACCAATTCGTTACCTTAGATGACATCGGGTTGAAAGACCACAGGAGTCTGGGCTACTGTGCCCGGTAGAATTGATGACGGCGCTCCTTGCAAATGGGGGCTTTGAATGTGCACTGGTTGTTAAGATAAACACAAAATGTTAGTGCCAGGAGACTTGGCCCAACAGAGCTATAGATGGATGTTATTATTTTTATGAAGAAGGCCTCTGGTGATAAAACAGAGTTGACCCTGTTAGTAGGAGCTCCATAAATCTTTCCTGGCTGAAGGTTCCTGGCCGTGCAGGTTGGAGGGTGGACAAAAGAATCAAAAGATCCAGGATGTACTGTACATGTGAGGATTGCCTATGGGACTTTGCAATAATACAACAATAGCCAAGACTGCAAGGCACAGCTTCAGTTCCTGCTTGCTTTCAACTGCTTCTAATAACAGTTTTAATTTTAGAGTCTTCTTTTTCTACAGCATTAAAGAAAATTCTTAAAGTTATAACAATTTTTATCATTGTTTAGGGTTTTCTTCCACCAGTAAAATATTCCCCATGATTTTTACGAGTCTTATAACAGATTATTAGTTATTTTATTGTTATGGTCATTATAAAAGTAATATTTTTCAGTTATTTATATTGAACATATTCAAGAGCCTTTCCTAAATTTAAAAACAATCATTAAAAAACTATAGACTTCACTTTTTTTTTAGAGCAGTGGTCATAGTTTGATTACAGAGTATGTAGCTTGTTGGAATCTTTATATTTTATTAGTTATTACAAATGAAAGTAAGGATAAATTATGTTACATTGTAACATTTCCCAAACTATTCTATTTGAATAGAAATCTTTATCTTTAATAAAACAACTCAACACATAATCGTTTATCAAATATTGTCATTTTTTCTATTGTTTTTTTAAATAACAAGTTATTAGTGCAAATCGTATTTCTTTTATTATTTACATATAGTATAAGGGTCACAATAGAATGTGTTTCTGTGTACCTATTGTTGGACAGGAAGAGGTCAAAGATACAGTCTTCTTGCTGTCCTGGGAATAGTTTGTGAGAATCAAAGTTCAATGATCTTTAAATATTTGTTAAGTACCTACCAACTGTTTAACACTATTAGGTGTTTTGTGATTTAAATGAAATATGTGTTCCATGATAATAAAATAATAATAATAATAAAAATAAAATAAAATTAGGTAAAAAAAATTAAAAAAATATTTTTTAAAAAAATAAATGAAATATGTGATGTGAACCTTAATGATTTTCTAGGGTTAGATCAAAGCCCAATATTTTCCCATGCTTTGCCAAATAGGTGATAAAATAAGGTCTATGTTATATGATCCATGATAATGTCAAGAATGGGCTTCTTTAAAATTTATTGAGTCTGATTGCTTAAAGTCATTTTCAAATATTACCATGAAGGTAGAGAGTATGACACAGGTCAACTGTCCCTTAGTATGTTTCCCTGGAAAAGCAAAACAAAACAAAGCAAAATTCTTCTTTTGCAATACGGTATCTGGCTCTCTACACATTGTAATGATCAAACAGTCAAAACTATTTTTTTAGTAATTTCTCTGGGAAACTACACTTCCAAAGAACATCTTTAATAACTCAGGCTAACCAGATTCACTAGGAGTATGATATTAAAAAACTGCCTTCTATTAAGCTGAAACTCAGGTTGAATAGCTTTTGAAAAGTTTGGGGAAAATAGGTTCCACATTTCAATAAACTTAGTGGCTTTATACCTTGCTCCCTTTGCTTATGGGTCAGCAATAAAATGTGCCATTTCCTTTCCTTTTTAGAAATAGAGCTTCATTCTAAATAGATCTAGGGAAAAATTATACGTATATCATTAAAGAAGGAAACCACTGAAGACTTAATTCTGAATTCTTATTTTTTTAAAGATTTTTAATTTGTTAAGTCATCCTCAGAAGCTGAAGTGTGTCTGTTCTAATCACATTGTAGGGGAAAATATATTTTTTTGTCACTGACATTCTAAGAATTTCTAAATGTTCTCAAATATTTTTAAGGGCTTTGAATATTACTTTGGAAAACCATGCCCATCTTATGTACTTTTTTCCTCAAAATGTCTGACATCATTTGGAAAAATAGTATGAATGTAAAATAAAAGATGTGATTATGAAATATGTTGAAATAAAATGCTAAAGTTTCTAGTCAGTTTTCATAGTGTTCAGGGAAAGAATGGACTCGTGCATGGTTAGGAAGCTAGCAATTTTTAAATATATTTTTTAAAATAGTCATATATCTAAGTAAATTGAGAACATGCTGTATAAACAGAATCACTGTCCAGTTGATCAGATATCAAAATTATTATGAACGTAAAATTATAATCTTCATCTTTATCAATTTAAGTATATTATTTAATTTTATCTAGTATATTCACTTATCCCCAAAATTATATTTGCTAGTACAAGAGGTTATAAGATGCTACAGTCACAAAGCTATAACTGTATATGGCTTTTGACCTGCTTATCTGTGCATCCATTCCATGGCTTCTAACTCCTATTATAATTTACATATCCAGTCATATTGTTTTGTTTCACACTTATATTTTTTCATTTTAAATATTTCTTACAATTTATTTTGGACTTTTTTTTTTTTACCAAATTGGAGAACAAAATACAATTTTATATTTAAAATCTTTGTAAAAAAACTTTAATCCACCATTATTTTAAATGTAATAGATTAGAGTCAATTTTGGAATAAATAATTCCATGTTTTTTTCATTAAGTCTTTACTTTTCTTCATTTATTCAGGTAGACTGGGGTTTGACAGATCTTCTGTAGAGGATGGGAGGGATGGGGGAGGTGCCTGGCAGTTATCAAGAGAACAGGGCAGCAAAGAAACTGTTGCTAGTGGTTCTTAGTTTTTGTCTCATTTGCATATTTTTTGTGAAGCATTAGATAGAGAAAATGTTACTTATAACAAAATAATTCTGCCCATTTTTCCCCAGTGAGTAAGAAGTTTTCCCCATTAAGAACATATTTTAGTCAAAATAACCATAAGTTTTTAAATAAAATAAAATGTAAAGTAGTTTTATCATATTTTTTCAGAAATCCTAACTGAACACTAAATTTTATTTGCCATGACAATAAAATCACTATTAAATGCAGGGTGTATTGTGCCTGGGTTCTTATACTTTAGCTTAAGTTTTCTTAAATTAATTGCAGCACTATTTCTTTTAAACTACTACATTTTGTCAGACTCTCTATATTTAACTTTTCCTTTTTACAAAACTTGTTTTTTTCTCCTTATATATTTATTTAAGATGGTTTATAAAAAAATCAGGAATCATTTGAATATTTTGTTCTGTCAAGGAAAATCTCGATTTGTTCATGTTTACTAGGTGTTGTCAGCTTCTCAAGCTTGTTTATTTCAATTCATGAAAAAGTATTTTTCATAAGCCCAGGGTGATAGGTTTGAACTTGACAGAGACCACATCACTTCCTAGAAATAATATTCTGTCTCCTAAATCCAAATTATATCCTGGCTTTCTAGAGATTTTGTGTTGATGTGGCCCTAGAGACCACTAAGCTTGGGTGATGTAGTCTAGATACTGAACAGTACTCTTGGACCCCATATCTGCTTGAAAATATTTAATAGCAACACCTGTGTACACATGAAGGGTTGTTTGTGTTGTCTACAGAAGACATAGCAAAAGTCCAATGCGTGGGTTGCATAGTACAGTAGAAAAAACAGTTAATTGCAATCATCTCTTCTGAATGTGAAATCCAAAACTGCCGCTGACAAGCATTTCTTAACCCCCAAAACACAGAAATGGTACAAATGCAGTGAAGTAGAATAGAGCTTCATTTAATAACACTACCAAAAAATGAATCCGTAACTATACCAGTAGCCTTAGAATATTTCAGATCTGGGAGCCCCAGATAAGGCCCATGTATAAAAGAGAAACTGATAGAGAGGAATAAAGCGTGTTCCTGAAAAGGTAGCCTTGTTTGTAAACAAAGAGTTACTCCTCCTTGATTATAAAAATAGTGAGAAGGAGTAACACAATCCTGGTAATGATCACGAGGGCATAGTGTGAAGAAAGTGAAGCCTGTAATCCGTCATCTACATTTTCTTCCAAGGCTGCCATCAATCTCCATCAGGCCCCAACTTCTCGCTTACCCCCCACCAAATTGGGAGAAATGTCTCTGTTATGCTTTAAGAAATGAGTTACAATGTGCATTTGTTAACACTGAGCAGAGTTCCCTGACCGCCAAGGTACAAGCCACCCCAGAGACCTCAACCGAACATTAGAAAATTGATGAATCCTGCTCCTGTGCTCATGACCACAGACACAAGTAATTTGGGTTTCTTGGTTCTGTTTCTATCTTCCGAGACAACATTTTTCCTATCACTTTTGTATCTCTCTCTTTTTAAAAACTTTTCTCTCATTTTCCCATACTTAAAGACAAAACAGCTTTTTTAATTACTTTTTTTTTTTTACTTCTCTGTGCTTATCACTATCTTATATCCACATCTCACTTACTTCTTTTGGCCTGCCAGTCTTTAAAACTTCTTATTCACCTGCATATTTCATTCATGTGTAAATCTAGCTGAACAGAAAGCATAAGACCTTTTAAACGGGTTGGTCCTCAGTAACAGTTTTAAGTAGGTGATGATTTCTTTTCTCCAGCTCTGAGACATCTCGTATTTTCAGGACAGATACTGCCCTATCATTTTCCTTGTTTATAATTTCATTTTCAGGGTTTGGTATAACAGAGATGCTAGCCACAAAATAGACAGATCTTGTTTTTTCTAGTATATAAAAGTGTTTAAATTTGGCATTATTTCTTCCTTTCTGGATGGAAGAATTCATCCATGAAAACGTCTGGGTCTACACATTTAGTTTAGGACAGTTTCTAGTTTAATTTATTTAGGAAATATACCACTATACAGATTTTCTAATTATTGTTTCCTTGTTTATAAGTTTTTGCTTGTAGATACTTGTCCAACTTACCTAATTTTCAAATGTTTGGCATGAAATTGTTTATAATATCATTCTATAAACTTTTTTTTAAGCCTGTAGGATTTATAATTATATCTATATTTTATTTCTTATATAGGTAATGCATGCCTTCCTTATATTTTTCTTGATCAGTCTTATAAGTGGTGCATCAGTTCTTTCAAAGAACCATCTTTGGTTGAGTCTATTGTACATTTGTTTTCTGTTTCTTTTATTTTTGCTCTTTTATTATTTCCTTCCTTCCCCTCTCTTTAGATTTAATTTTATTCACATTTATATCATTGATTTTTCAAACATCTTCTTTTTAAATATGTGTGCTACGGCTATAAAGTACCCTCAAAGCACAGCTTTATATGCATCCCGCAATTTGTCATGTTTTCATTATTATTTAATTTGTTGTGACTTCTTCTTGGACCACTGTGTTATTTACAAGTGTATCACTTCATTTCCAAACATTTAGGTGTTTTCTAGTTAGATTTTTCCTATTGGTTGCTAGCTTAATTCCACTATGTTTAGAGAACATAGTCTGAAGTATTTCAATCTTTTGAAATTTATTAGACTTGATAATAGTCCAGCACTTAGCTCAAAAAATTGTGACAGGAATACTTGAAAAAAATTGAATTCTGTAAACCACACAATTAACAAACTTATCCTAATTTCTGTATCCTCACTAGCTTTTTTGGTCTTCTTGTCTTACCAGTTATTGAGAGATATGTTATTTCCTTAGCATGTGGATTTATCAATTTATCCTTTAGTTCTGTCATATTTTTTGCTTCAAATTTTTGAAGCTATGATATTAGGTATATATAATTAAGACAGAGTTTTGTCACAGATTGATCTTTTTTATCATTAAGAAATATTCCTCTTCATTGTTAGAGATGCTTTGTGCCTTTCCAGAGTCAAAGAAACTGTCCAGCTCTTCCTCATGTTAAGCTATGATATCTTTGGCAGAGATTCAAGGACTGGGTGGTAGTAACTCCCAACACTTATGTCACTCTCAAAGTGTTCCCAAAGTCCTTTTCTACTGACAAAGATTCCACTGCACTTTTCTAGACCCCATTATTAGGAACTGTGGATAGGATTTCTCCAATAAAATATTTTGTATTAAGAATTATCATCTCTTATTTTCTTTTCCTTTTTTATGCCGCTATTTCTCTTTAAAGCAGTGAAGAGAGACTGCTACAATCTAGAAGTAATATTTTTGACCCCACAGTCCTATAATGATGTGGCGATAAATATTAATGCCATAGCTCTTCCATTCTTTCTCCCACCTAAGAAGCTATAGCTGTTAGTGTTTCTTATTCATTAGTCAATCATCATGGCCAACACACACTTAATTCTCACTTATTTTAACCTTAGGTGGGGCTTCAACCAATCATCATCACTTTCCTGTGGCAATAACAGGTGACTTTTCCAATAAATTTCTTCATATACTAACAAAGACAACTATGAACTATAAGACCCACCAAACTATAAAATTTTCTTATGAAATGGGAGGAATGGGATAAAGAAAAATCCGTGCCAAAGTGTGTTGCACTTTGATGCTAAAGATGTCAGCTAATTTTGGTAAGTGTCTGAATTAGAATAGAGCCAGAAGGAGAATTCCAGCCAAAATTAGGTCAGTTTAGAAACAAATCTCATCACACCCTTCTTTTGATATCCTGTTACTGATTTGTTACTTAGTGTTAGGAAATGCTACAAGTCCTTTTTCTATGAAGTTATATGATTTTATCCTTATCTTGCTTTTAGTGCTCTCCCCTTCTCTGCCCTACCCTGGCATCACCTATATTCTGAGGGCTACTCAATCCCCCATTTCTACTCCATCCTCCATTTTAAACTTCAGAAAGTTAGAGTCAACTGATTAAGACATCTTTATCTTTCTCATAGAATTTCAAACTGGAGATGTCTTGAGCAGAACTTCTCTGTACTCATAAACCCATACTTACTCCCACATGACTAGGCCCCCATACTCTAATGTGGAAAGCTGAGTAATCCTTGATTATATGCACTAGCAATTTATAAGCACTTTCTAATTACTACTTGAGACTAGTATTTCTGTTTCAGAAATAATTAGTAAATCAGACACTTCTATGACTGTTTTATTTCAGGTTCACCGTCTTCTCAAGCTATGATAACTGTTTCTGATTAGGTCACCTTCTCTCCCCTTTTCTTACTAATTTACCTCAATAAACTAGAGCAATTTTCCAAAATAAACCCATTCATGTCACTTTTTTGCTTAAAGTCATCCACAGACTCTTGGTTGCCGTACAATAGTTTAAAATCCTTACCAAGAACACATTCATTATAATTTGGCCCCACCTTAGTCCCAGCCCTATTACTAAACTCTCATTGCCACTCCTACCATATATATATATTTTTAAACCATATTTATATGCTTGGCCCCCTTACCAGAGGGGAAACAGCCTGACATAGGGTAGGCCTTTAGTATAGATGGGATGCAAGAATGCATGATGTATGAGAAGGAAGGTCAGTGTTTATTTCATGACTCTTACTAAATAATGTTGGCAAGTGTTAACCTAAACCACCACAGCTTCTCATTTTCATCCCATGAAAGATGATGAAAAAAGATGATAATCTCTTTCAAATTTGAAACATCTATACTCAGGGCAATATTTAAATAACCCAAAACTGTAGCTATGGGACACAGTGGAAAGAACATTGGATCAGGAGTCTGGAGATCTTAGTCCTATTATGAAATTCAGGAAAGTTACCGAATCTCTCAGTGATTCATTTCCTTGCAGGTTGTATTTCTCAGGTCTTGTCAACTGTAGAATCCTATGGACATAGAGTGATCTTCACATCACCTATGTTTGTGTTAGATCCATTCTATCTTTCTGCACTGTCATTGGCTTCTTCTCTTTTCGGGCTCTGCCTCATTTTACTTTGGTCACTTTAAACTCTTATCACAAACATAAAAGAGCTTCTTATTTCAAGATATCCCCTCTTTCATACTAATGACATGCTGTTTTAATGTCTATCATTTCTCCATAGCAAATAATTAAGTAAAACAATACATCCGTTCTTTGTCTATGCAAATTATTTTTATTTTTATTTTTTTAAAGACTGTATTTATTTTTTTAAGATTTTGTTTATTTGAGAGAGAGTGAGTCAGAGAGAGAGAGAGAGAGAGAGAGCATGTGCAGGGGGAGGAGTAGAAGGAGCAGGGAGCCCAATGTTGGGGCCCGATGCGGGGCTCAATCCCAGGACCCTGAGATCATGACCTGAGCCTAAGGCAGATGCTTAACCGACTGAGCCACCCAAGTACCCCCATCTATGCAGATTTTTATATTGATTCCACTGAAAACTATGCATGAGCAATCACGTGTCTAAATTCTTCAGCCTCAAAGCTGTATCACTTGCAGGTGCAATGTTTATTAGCTCATTTGTCTGACATAACACGATATACAGTTACTGTGCAAGATTACATTTCCAGTACCTATCCCAGATGATGAACGGCATGATAGATTAGGATTCTAGGGCACCAAATACAGGATAAAGCTGGTTCTCTGGAGTGTATACTTTTCAAAAACCAAATCATTAACTTGAAAATCAAAGAGACCTTCTTGATGAAGTCAAAATAATTGCTTAAGATCTGATCTAATCTGAACAGCCTTTCCTTTAATGTAAATAACAGACTCTCTGGCTGGTCCTGGAGTGAGAACAGGAACACGATCAGTGATGACAACACATGACATGGCTGGTGTCTGAGGTTCCCATCGTTATGTGTGGTGTCCTGTTCAGTTCAGCGAATTCCACAGGATTTTGCACCCCATTGACTGTACTAGTGACAAGATCTTGTATCTGTCAGCAGACAGGAAAGTCACAGCCAGGTTGTGTGCATGTGCTGGACTCACTCTCCTGGCTTTTGTAAAGTGTATTAGCTGGTTTGCTTCAGGGATCACTTCACAGTCTGATCCATGGTGAGATTGGGAAGGAGAAAGCAGTTAAACATTTCTCCTATACTTCAGTATATTTTCAGTGATACTTGAGAGATGTGGTCCTTATTTTCCAAGAAGCACCTTTGGAGATTACCAAATCATATCTTTCATTTTATGGACAAGTGAATTAAAGGCTGGTGGGATTAAATGACACACTCAAGGTCACATATCAGATTAGGGAATGTATTAGGTGCATGAATTCAACTTTTCCTTATTCCTGGGCTAGGGATTTCCCACTCTTCTAAGCTTGTTTTCCAATTAGGACTAGAGCCATATTATATCATAAGTATGATTAAACCATTGGTACAAACAGGCTTTATTTTTCTATACCCAAGAATGTATGGTAGGTAGCTGGTCAAAGACAGAGCATTTCTCTGGAGAATATGTGTTTCTTTAATATGCGCTGGGGAAAGGCACAAAGGTTCACCCTCTCATATTTTGGGATTCCCTACAAATAAGAGAAGTGTTTGGTTGCAAGGTGGCCCCAAATTAAACAAATATCCAGCACAGAAGTCTTTCTAAAATTTGGCTGGCTATCAGAATCACCAAAGGTTATATGATTATTTAGTTTTCTCTTCTGTTTTATTTTATATTTTCATAATAATTCTCAAGTATTAGGACAGAGCAACAGAATCAAAATCTCTGTTGTGAGATCAGTGAATCAGATTTAGTTCTGAGGTGAGTCTGACTTTCAGTCAGGTTTCAGACTTAGAGTCCTTATGGAAGGAGATCTCAGCCATCTGTGGTTTTCTGCTTTAGCATAAGCCTTTCTAACTCCACACTATGACTGAAAATGTTTAGGACATGTAACACCTTTCAATAAAGTTTGGAAAGCTTGTTCTGCACTGACAAGTCCATACATTTAGATAGTAATGTTTTCCTGGTTTATTCATAAAGTATTATTATCTCTATAATATGCAGGTAAACAGCCAGCAGGAATAGACAAGTGTATTTTAGGACTGAATCATACCTTGGAAGTACAGAAAATCTCTTTTTCTCTTCTGGCCTTCTTGCCCTAACCTGAGAGACAGCAACATCATTTGGAACTGTTTTAACTTTTTAAAAGTGTGTAGAAGAATAATTTCAAACTTTGAAGTACCACACAGAAATCCTGGAAAACCAAAACTTTAGGTTATCATCTATAAAAACATGTCTTTACATATTGTTCATGATAGTTCCTACCTTTCACCACAGTTTCAGGCATGGGCTTCAAGTTAGAATTCTGACTTTCAAAGGAGAGGGTGGGAAAGTGACTAAACAAATGTGTGTGTTATTTTTAAGAGAAGATGACTGTGGAAAAATGGGTAAACAACTTAAAATCAATTGCTAAAAATCCTAGGTAGCCCACAAAAATTGCCTAATTTTTTTTCAAAGTTTGTAAGCTAAAGAAAAGAAAAACTTTTTAAAAAAGATTCTGCTGGAAAATATATAATCTTTTCATATTCCCCTGTCCCAAGTTCTCATTATTTTACATTCACTATATGATGCTTTGCTAAACACCTGGGAACATGGTAGGCTTTCACAAGACAGAGAATGTATATGTGACAGTTATTTGATGAGAACATATGCATTGTCTATGGGACAGGTTTTATAATCCAATTTAGTTACCTGTTTCCGTGGCATCCAGTTACTATATTGAAAAGATCTTTTCTTATTTATATACTGCTAGATGTTGTTTTTGTTCTTCAGTGCTTCATTTCAAAGTTTCATTCATTCCTTTAATCTGAAATTATCAATTTTGTTTAACACTATAAAGCAGTTTTGAGAACTTGTCTTTTTTTATAAAATGGCATTTTCTGGAATGGATGTTTATTGGCAGAATAATGATTTTGTTGTACATACATACTTTATCACAAATTGATGCAGTTCAATGAAAAATAAAAAACACTTCCATATTATTGGGGGGGGGGGTTTGTGCAGGTGTCTGCTCAGGTAAGAAATAGATCACAGTAGTTAAGAGGTGGTCTCTAGACTCAGAATTTTAGAGTTTGAGTCCCAGCTCAACTGTTTCCATTTCCTCATCCACAAAATTGAGTGGATGATAACAAAATTAACCTAGAAAAGCATTTTTAAGAATTAAAATCCGGGGGCACCTTGGTGGCACAGTAGGTTAAGTGCCCAACTCTTGGTTTCGGCTCAGGTCATGATCTAAGGGTCGTAAGATGGAGCCCTGTGTCAGGGACTCCCAGCTAAGCATGGACTCCATCTCTCCTGTAAATAAAGATTAAATTCTACCCTTTTCTTTAAAAAAAAAAAAAGACTATCTCTCCTTCTGCCTCTCCCCCCATGCTCGCGTTCTTGCGTTCTCTCTCTCAAATAAATAAATAAATCTTAAAAAAAAAAGAATTAAATTCTGTGACATGTAAAGGCCTTCAGATGGTGCAAAATTCACCCATTTTGTTTACATGTGTTTTACAATATTTGGAGATGTGTTTCAAATGTTTTAAAGTCCAACAGACACAATTTTATCAGCAACTTTCAAAGTCTGATAGAAAGAAAAAGGATACTTTGATTCTTTCACACTTTACCCTCCTCTGGGAGACTACATACTGACAAATAGAAATATCTCTTCACAAAAAAGAAAAGGATAAAACCCCACCACTACAAATCCAGATTTGTATTTTTCCCAAGTTTGAAGAGACTCTAATTTGAAGTAGAAAGCTATAGAGATAATTACGTACTTTATGTCCAAAGGAAGATGAAGGCAAAACAATAATCTCCCTTATCCACGTCCTGCCCCCCCCCCGAACTTCTTGTCAAATAAATGCATGTTGGTGTATGAAGAAGCATTCCATGGAAAGAATATCTTCAGAGACTGAATTTTTCATGGATGTTGTAGTTTACTACTTTCAGTAAAATGTCAAGAATGATATAATCCATATGTGGATTAATGTAACCTCACAGAAATCTTTGAAATCTGAGATGCTGTTTTGGAAAACTGTTACCTTGGTTTCCACAGTTCTTTCTTCATATCTTCTGCTTATTCAAACAGCATCAAACAGCAATTATTTTTGATACGTGAGGTCATCTTCCATTCCTTAAGGATAAAAAGCAAACTAGAAGTGAAATTAGATTTCTGCTTCAGAATGGATTCCCACTTTGTACATATTTGTATCGGTAAGCTTCCACTTAAAGTGACATTCCATCGTTTACTTGCCCAAAAGTTTTGCACAAGTCCAAGTTGAATCAGATTCAACCTTTCATTTACTTTGGTTATTAAACTCCAGTTCATTGTTAATGCTCTATTATGTGATGATGACTTGGAAGCATTTCTACCACAGCAAAATTAAGGCACACATGGAAAATGCAACCATTTATATTTACAACTCATTTAAGTCCTCTTTAAATCCTGCTTCTTGAATCATTTTACTTCTTTATTTTTTAGCCTATATTCGTGTCTAGCTGAGTTACATTAAAAATTCTAAATAAGGTGGAAAGGCATTGATATTACATTTAACAAACTTATTTTTTTCTTGGTAAGTATACTTGTATATTTATAGATTCTTGATATTTTACACTGAAGAAAATTAGGTTTGGCCATGTTAATGAAATCCATGACAAACATAAAAAGTTCGGTGTGAAGCTATAAAAATAGGATGGAAGATTTTCTATTGCTCAGTCTCCTTCTTATGTTTGCTGTAAATGTACAGTCAAAAGTGACTTTTAGGCCTACTCTTAATCACATTGAACATGCCTAATTATTTTATAAAAGAATTCACTCACATAGAAAGATGAAATACTTGGTTTGATAATATATTTTTACAGAATAAAAGCACTTTCGCTTTTGACATATGTGACAGTATGGTGAATATGGCTAATAGCACCTTGACAAAGTTCCTCTACATGTCCTCAAGAAATATGGTCACATTTGAGTTACTGAAGCATCAAACAAATACATTTTTTCAGAATAAAAATATTTTTAAATCACTCATGGCTTTGGGTTCTTACTGTGATTTTATAATAGGATTGTGTGACCTTTCTCAAGTCAGCACTACATTTTACTTTCTTATGTATAAAATTGAGGGTTTAGACTGGGTGACATCTAAGGTTTCTTTCAGTTCTAAAATATTATGATTTTAGAGTGTTTCAGTGTGTTAGAAAGGACCTCCCATATTTGGCTCTATATTTTCATTTCACAGAGGGGAAATGGGTTAAAATAATTTGCTAATTGCATACATCTGAGTTTAAGTACAGATCCTTCCTGTTAAGAAACACATGTCCATTCAGCTTTTTGAAAATGTTCCTGGGATGTATAGTAAATGATTATTCTTAATGAATTAATGGGAAAGTTGATCATAGTATGGGACTTTTTGACACCACGATTATTGCTAACATAAATGTGTTTTCTCTGAGCCAGAACTTCACCCCCGAAGAAGGCTGACGGTGGTCCACAGCACTGACTACCAGGGTTAGTGTACTTGAGATTTACTTAAATTTAGAGATTTGAATAGTCATAATCCTTAACCTCAAAGAATTGAAAATCTCTGTAAGCTGCTAAAATTCAATACATCTTTCAAAACCTTTTCAGCTGAATTTGTAGGCTCCAGCATTTTGAATAACTAGATCATTCAGAATTAGGCTCATATTTATTGTTCAGATTCTTCTTAATACAAAATTACTTGTTTTTATGTTCCAGTCTCTGGGCAGCCAAGTCACCCTGCTAATCAGTCTATACTTCCACAACTTCCAAAAGTGCAAACTGAACTGCTTCTTTACTTCCTCAGAGATTTGCTGTCCCATTTGTTTTTAAGCTTTTTGAAAGAAAAAAAAATCTTGGCTTTACATAAGAGCTGCGCCTTGTGGAAGTTTTGGAAATTTTAAATTGCAGTCAAGATCCCCACTCGCAGGTGAAACATTATCTGGTCATCTTGTCATTAGTGCTGACAGTTTTGGCTGAGGTTGAAGTTAAGAAAAATGCTGGAATGAACCTGGAAATAGTCATATGTTCCTCATCCATCACCTCATTAATCACAAAGTTAACATTGTCTCTGAAACAATGCTGCTTTATTGTGGGGTAATCCTCATTTATAGTTAGAGCTACTAAACAATATTCAAGAGTCCAGATTCTTCTCCACGCCCTGCCAAGTATGGCTGAGAAGTGACAATCATGACATTATTCATTGATAATTAAGGCAGAAAGACAGATCCCGGGCAATGATCTCATTCTTATACAGAATGGAATATGCTCATAAAAGTTTCCATGTAGACCCATAAATATTATTTTGCCTTTTTTTTTACTATTTGCATCATAGTTTATTGCTAACTATACAGTGAAGTCAGAAAATATTAAATTTAAAGCTCTCTACTTTCAATGTATTATCTCTGTTTACTAATGACCATGACATTTAATATCTCATCTCTAGCTTGCAAAGTTGTGAGATCATACCAGTGTGTGATATCGATACAAAGAATTATGAAGGAAATGGAGAAATGATAATGATGACAATTGGGTACAATTCTGATTTATGTACACACTGTTCTAGAGGTATTAATAAACCACTTAGGGAAATGGGTTCATCATAATGTGTTGGAGTTGCAATATATCATTAAATCCAGAGAGCAAATGTATCTCCATGAGTACTTAATTTTTATTCACAGGCAGCCAGTTGTCCCAGAGGGACCTGGTGGTGGTGGTTGTTGTTTTAACATACAATTTAGGTCTAAAATTATGGGTATATTTAATTATTCATAAAATAGAGAAAAAGACATACAATAGAGAAAAAGAAATGTGTTACCTATTCACTCCCCACAAAGAAAAGGGTACATTCGAAATAAATATTTGTGTTTATGGGTGTACTAAAAAAGGATGTGAAGTTTGTCTTACTCTTACTTTTTTTTCCGTCAAACTCTTTAAGCATGTAAAAGTAAATAATTATGTTCCTATAGTTTGCTGTCCTTGAGAATTACAAAAACAAAAAACAATTATGAAAAAAATAGCAAAATCTTTAAGTGATCTAAGATCACAGATAGTTTAATTTTGGTATTACTTGTGTTCGAGAAGAGAAGCTCCACTTAGATCACATGAGACTATTCTGGACTTTTTTCCATCTTTGTGAAATTCAATCTATTTGTGAAAGTCAATCTATTAAGATTCTAATTATGGACACCCAAAGCCGCAAAATTTTAGAAATAGATTGAATCTATTATTTCTTTTTGTTAAAAAAATATAAGCCAGTGTAACAGGAAAAATGAAAAAAAAGTAGAAAAAACTGAAGTTGTAATTCTGCAATATGGCTATATTGATTATTAACATTGTCTTCCCCTCACTTTCAAATTTTTGGTATTCCTCTTCAAAGCTGTTCCATGTAGCTTCTGTTTCCAAAGCTCTACCAGAACTCTTCCTGTGAAGGTTAGATGTAATCTCCTAATGATTAAATTATATAGCATATTTCCAAACCTTGTTTTATTTCATCTCTTTATATGCTACCCCATCTTTCTTGAATGTCTGCCTTCTATTTTGTGACACCTCTTCTGATTCTTCGACATCTCGACCATCCTTTCTCAGTCATTCACCCATTCCTCTTTCTCAGCTTAGATCTTAAAAATTGCTTCCATTAGGTTTTTGTTATTTGTAAGTCAGCTTTCCCTGTAGGTCAGCTCTTCCCAAATGAGATCATCCATTCTTTTGGTTTTCTTTAGTGCCTCTCCAAGTATGATGGACAAGACAGTCATCCAAATCCTCACCTGACCTTTCTCTCCTGAGATCTAGGTTTCTATTTCCAACTGTAACTCTATCCGGTAGACATTTCTTCCCAGATATCCCCTAGCTTGTTCAAAATTAACCTGTGCTAAGATGAAATCCTTTCCCATCCTGGCTCTCATCATGTTTTATAATTCCATTAATGATCTCACCATCTCATAAGCATCTAAAGAGCATTGACTCTTTTCTCTAATTCCCTTTCACATTCAGCCAGCCCCAAAATCCTGTCCATTTACTACTTAAATGGTCTTGAGTCTCCCATCACTTTTCATTCCTATTGTCCTATTCAGACTCTATCTCTTGCCATAAAACATGAGGAGCTCAATTCAACCAAGGGTACATAGTAAGTGAGTCTCTGACTCCTACTTATTTAGTCAGATAATGAGTAGTGTAAACCATTGATATATTTTGTTAAAATTAGTGTTTTTTTAAAAAAAGATTTATTTATTTATTTTAGAGAGTGAGAGTGTGCATGCTCACACATGAGTTGGGGAGGGGTAGAGGGAGAGGGAGAGACAGAATCCTCAAGCAGACTCCTCTCTGGGCATGGAGCCCAATGCAGGGCTCGATCTCATGACCCGTGAAATCATGACCTGAGCTGAAACCAGGAGTCTGACGCTTAACTGACTGAGCCTCCCAGGTGCCTTATTTTGTTAAAATTAGTTTTGGGGTACCTGGGTGGCTCAGTCAGTTGAGTGACTGACTTGGGTTCGGCTCAGAAGTCATGATCTCTGGTTCGTGAGATCGAGCCCCTTAATGGGCTCTGTGCTCAGCAGAGTCGGCTTCCCCTCTCCCTCTGCCCCTCCCCCTGCTTGTACTCCCTCTCTCTCTCAAAATAAATAAGTAAATTTATTCTTAAAAAAATTAGTTTTGTGTTGCTGTTGTCTTTACATATGCTTTTACTTAATTAATACCTGTGTTAGACCTTACGGATAAAATTATAAACTGATATCACATTATCTTCATTTATGATAGCTGAGGAAAGTCAGTTAAAATTTTATCCATAGATCCATCTCCCTAGCTTTTTACAAGAAAAATTAAATGCACATTCATATATGAAACTTTCAAACCAGTCTTCCTATAGATGCAGCAAAAGTGATAAGATATTAAAATAGCTAATGAAAGGGGTCTTGTAAAAATTCTCATTGAGATTGAGATGGAGAAGTTGAAAGAAAACATTATTTTGCATAACAACCGTAGTGCTCTTGCTGCCAGGAGTACTTTCCAGAAGCACAGAGCTGCTCTAGAGCATATGTAAGACTTGGGTCAATGTCATCATGGTTTTATATTGTGGTAATTTATCAAAACAAGTCATTATATCCTCACATTGTTACATGCAAAGAAAACAACCCATAAATTCCTACTTGTAAAGTTTACTCTCTAAATATGTTCTGAGTTTCCATTTACATAATTGAGAAGAAAAGGAAAGCAGAAATCAGCTTGTAATGCAAGTGGAATTCTTAGTTTATATCAGTTATTATTGTGATTATTTTTATTGATATAAAAATTGATATTAGATATATAAACAAAGCAGCATTTTAGTGATTTTTTCTCCTCAATTCACAGTAGTAGTATTGAGATACTAGAAAAAAATCGAACATTAAAATCACCCATCTCTGTCCATTTAACACAGTCCCCAAACCTGTGTAAGCTTCAGGTAATATTTGACAAGCAAGTCAAATATAACCACTTGATAAGAATTCATATAAATAAATACACACATATACACATATATTATTTATATAAAACATATATAAATTGTGCCTATATATGTAATATATATATATATTCAAAGATAATATGAATTTATACCTCTAAGAAACTTTATCTTATCAAGTGTAGAAAATCACACACACATATAAATTATATGTATACATATATATGATTTGTATACATAAACACATGCACACTTATGTATATACATAAATACTGAATGCATATGTGTAATTGTTGCATGTGTTCAATACTCATATATATCATACATGTACATATAGTTATACAATTGACAACACTACACATTTTCCTTACAGTGAAATTATTGGGCAATATAGGAAATTATTTTTTTCAGAAGGTCCATCTCCCTGTCTTTTTACAAGAAAATTTACACGTTCATATATGAGAAGGAGTTTGCCTTTGAACCTTCATAAAAATAATTCTTATATAGAAAATACATCCTTGGTGTGGTCGTTTTGGTACCGGTATCTGGTACTGTCATCATTCAGGGCAACAAAAAAATCCTTGCATAGTGTTGCCACTTTGGAATATTACAAAGGGTGTAACACTTAACAGTATTTTTACCATCACCATTTTGGATTAGCGACTCTAGCCAGCACTTAAGTTCAGATTCTTCTTGATGGGTTATCCCAAAAGTGTATGAGAATTTAATGAATTGCCCACCTTGTTCAGTCAGGAAGCAGGAGGAGAGCTGTTGTGAGCAGATCTGTTAGAACATCTTGTTAAGTGAGGTAGGGGAAGAGTTACAAATGAGAAACAGACCAGTAGGTCTGCTGAGGTCAAAGGAGAAGCTGAGTTTGTGTGGGAGGTGGTGGGGCCTTGCAGGGGTCAGGGGTGGGACACAACCTTCACATAGCATCTCAGGGTCATGCTGTAGTGAACGATGAATACTTGCTAAAACAGGGACACATAAAATCACTCCTCTAAAATTTAAATATCTTTATCTTCAATTATGTTTCCTTAAAATTATAAAATTATGAATAAGATTTGGTGAATTCAAGTATAAATTTATTTAACAAATCCCATACTGCCTCAGAAATAATATCCCCAAACTACAGATACCTGTTATTTAATATGGTGCAAATACCTTGTGTACAATTCTGGATTTTCTATTTGCCTGGAAGAGCCATTATAGACACAGTGTTGGGGTGTAAATATTTTCAGGAATCCTGCTATTATTAAATTTCCATGCACTGTTGTGAAGTTTTATTCATTTTGTATATATTTAAAATGTTTTTTATTCGGGTTTTTGTTTTGTTTGTTTAGAAAAGGATTAAGAAACACCTATATTCAAACAAGTAAAAGATACTGTAACCATTTATATTGTCAGGGCAAATATTCTAGCTGCCATGAATTAAGCCTAATGTGTCTGGCCAAGTTTTGCTTCAACAGAATCCCCTTACTTTTAGGCCTTTAACATTCCAGAACTGTGCCCTTTTGCTGCTCACTGTATTCCACATGTCCGCATGAAATTGGGGGAGCCCTAGTAAATCCAATACATCTACTAGTTAGCAGGAATACATTTCATTGTTGTCTGGATCATGCTTTCCATGTAAAATCCCCTGAGAAACTATTACATTGAATAGGATTAACATTCTCCCACCCTTTGTTATATGTTTTTTAATTTAGTGGGACTGTAAACTGTATTATCCGTATTTGAAAATATTATTGCAACAGTAGTTAAGAATCTACAGGGCCATGATACTAAATGCGATTTTATACCTCTACTTTGTACTTATCTTTCTAAGTCATTATTAATCATTGTCCTCCTTTCTATTTGCCAGTTAACTTTATCTAACTGTTTACATATTAAAAGACAGAATAGTGCATATAAAGTATGGGATCTGGATCCAGAATTTTGTTTGAAACTGACTTTATCCTTTATCAAATGTTTACACAGTACTTAAAATGGAAGAATTTAAAGCTGCTTGAAGTGCTTTACAGATACTAACTTATTTAATCCTGGAGCAATACTGTGAGGGAGATGGAATTATCAGTCCATTTCTCAGATGAAGAGATTGAGTCACAGAGAGTTCCGTAGCAGAGCAGGAATTTAAACTTAGGAAGTTTAGTTGTAAAGTCTGCTTTCTTAAATCATTCTATATTGCCTCTCTATTTTTATGATGTTGGGCCATTTCCTTCCTTTCTCAGTCTTTCTTCATCTATAAAATGGGACTGCTCATGATATTAAGTTCAGAGACTTGTGATGGTTAGATGTGTAATAGCAGTAATCTTGCCTTGAGTGTTAACTATTGTTATATTTCACATCATTTTCCCTACTGACCTTTTTTATTTCTTCAGAAGCACTGGGCTTCTGCCTTAGTCAGAACTTTGCATGCAAGCTCGAATTCTCCCCTCTTCCCCCATTTCCAATCAGTCTATGCACTGATAATGTCAGTACAAAGGTAGCTTTCTTAGGGGACCTTTCCTGACCCTCACACTAGGTGAGTGCTCCTTACCCCTTAGCCTTGGCTCCCTAGGAAATAGAGCCTGAGGCCAAAACATATGCTTTTTCACTTTGGCTGGACATTTCCCCAGGAAGTACAATCCTAGGGAAGTGGGAGTGAGGAAAATGAAAGCCAGGCATTAAAAGAAAGAGATAGTAAATACAAAGGAGTATATTACTCAGCTGGCCCCAGCTTCTTGACAAGCTGATTGCTCCTTCCCCCACTGCATTTTCCAAGAGTCCTGATGAGCTCCCTGAGTTGTCCATCAGGGTTAGGAAGGGAAAAGAATTGATTCAGCTGGTTCTTGGTTCCCACTAGGCAACGATGTTCCATGAGGCTTTAACTCCTCCACGCTTTTGTGTGCTTGCCTGGATGCCAAGCAGATCACCATGGCTCTTGCTTTAAAGGTAACATCAAATCCACAAGGTGAAGGGTGAGAGGTATTTTGCAAAACCTGGAGCTAAGACCCAGTTCATATGTGCCCTTGAGTCATGAGGACTAAGCAGCCACCACTGCTGACCCTGAGTGTGTGATGGGGGCTGTAGGTGTTTGCGGTAGCAGCAGTTTAGCCTCAGGAATTCAGAAAGAGCACAGATAGGCTATCACAGGTTATAAAGCAAGCTGAGTGTGGAAACCAAGTGGGGAGGTGCACCATTCAAGCTGGTACGCCCTGTTGTTCACATTTATAAATTCATGTCTCTTTGCTTTACAGTGTTGATCATAGTTTAAGATTCCGTATTTATTTATGAGATTATTTACATTAATTGTTGTCTCCTCCACTAGACTAAAAGAGTCCTTAAGGGTAGGAGAGGTGCAAAAGGATCAGATTACCTAGATTTGAATCCTGGCCCCACTAATTAGTAACTGTGTTTTGGGGCAAGTCACTTCACTTTTCTGAGCCCCATTTCTGCATTTGTACATCAGGATAAAGATGATAATGCTGTGAATATTAAAAGAGACACAATCAATAGGTATTAGCTATTATCATGGTCATAACCATCATCATCATTATCATCACACCACAGTAATTAGCACAGTGCTTGCCAAACAGGCCCCAGAATAGTAGAGCATGACTGCAGAGGGGACTGAGAATCAATCTTTTCCATTCATTGTTGCACCTCCAACTCATAAAGGAGATTTAGAAACATATAGGTGTTTCAGTATGTTCAGAATGATTAGATAAATGAGAGAAAAAATGCCGGTAAATGTTTCCATGTGTGTTCTTGAAAGTGTATCTTATACTGATTTAGGAGAGGTTTTACAGTAGTCCAGAGTAATTTTTACAACAGCAAACAATTTTTCAGTATGATTGTCTTGGTTGACCTTTAGGATACATCTCTAAATAAAGATAAACAATATTGGTAGCATAGATTGACTACTAACTATATGAGACTGAGTATTTCCTGTGCTAACAATGAATGCTTTGGAGCAAATTATAAAGTTCAGTGTTACTAAGTCTCCTTCTTTGAATTGATAAGGTGAAAAACTTTGGTCTGTCTTGAATAGAGACTGATACAAATTGAAATGTATTTTCCAACATTAATATATGCCTTAATAACATCAAATTACTGCTATTTCATCTAGTACTAAGCCATGTAGTTTTTTAGATTAACCATTGTGCCCCTTTTTGATGATGACTCTTCCACAAGCATTCAAATCATGATGAGAGGTTGACATTTCACAGATTCTGTTTTTCTGTCATGCTGTTCAGTACTTCATCACTGCAATGATGGGTACTGACAAAGGCCTCCTGACTGAATCACATTGACTATTGCCAAGAAGCTAATAAAGGACCTGAACCAAAAAGAGTGTAACTACATGCCATGGGAATGGTTTCTGGTATTGCCATTTATTAGCTGGGATATCTTGTTAGGTTTATTTTATTCTTTGAAACTCAACTTACTCTTCTGTAAAATAGGGTCACCATACTAATCTCTTGGTGATATTTTGACTCTTAAGTGAAATAAAATATTTTACCTGTGTAATATCAGATCCAACATACCAACCTCTAATTAATGTGGGAAGATTTATTTACTGATTGACTTAATATCCACAACAGTGGTTTTTGTTTGTTTGTTTCTGCAAAGCAATGGTGAGAGGGAGTAGCAGAGTTAGTCCCAGTGAGCCCACACCTCGTAGATTTGGCTCAACAAAGGCATGCACTCAACCCATCAAAATTACAGAGATGAAGTGAGTTGGTAAAAAGATGTGGTACATAAACAATGGAATAGTATTCTGCCCAAGAAAGGAAGATATCTTCCCATTTGTGACTACATGGTTGGACCTTGAGCACATTAAGCTAAGCAAAATAAGTAAGACAGAGAGAGACACTTACTGTCTGATATCACTGATATGTGGAATCTAAAAAAATTAAACCTGTGAAAAACAGAATAAAATGGTGGTTACCAGAGGATGGAGCATGGTGGGTGGATAAGAGTGATGGTATTTAAGGGTACAAACTTGTAATGAGAAGTAAATAAGCCATGGAGATCTAATGCAAAGTACAATGAATATAGAAAATAATATTGTGTTATAATGATGTAATGTGATAAATTTTGCTACCTCAGCAGTCATATTAAAATATATAAATATCAAATGCTATATACCTTAAACTTATACTATGTTACCTGTAAAATTTATTCCCCAAAATACCCAAAAGTAAAGACAGCTTTTCTGGGGTCATAATACAAGAAAAGGCAATGTTGCCTGAGCTACTTTGTCTAATTATAGAAAAAAAAAAAAAAAGACATGACAATGTGGATTCAGTGATGTGTAAAGTAGTCCTTTGACTTCTGCTCTGTGCTTGCAAATGGCAGCAAACATAGAGGGCTGCTTTTTGCCAAAGTTGCCTCATTTTATGTTATTGATTACAAAATAGTGAGTTATTAATTTCGATTTAAGAGTTAGTATCCTAGGGATCCACAGTCCATAATTGATTGTTTTAGCTTAGTCTATAGTTGGTGACTTCTTGTTAAGAAAAAAATCTGCTTATCAATGCAACACAATGCATAATACTTGTAACTACTCTCTTGTCTACAATCAGTACCACCATCTGATCATGATACAATCAGTACCACCATCTAGATTTCCTAAGCCCATCTCTCTGAATGTTTTTATATTAGGGGACATTCCTCTTAGGTGAATCAGCTAACTCTTTCTGAGACTTTGTTGGCCAGTGCTTTCCATGGGTTGTGGAAGAAGTATAAGTGATCAGGATTGTATTTTTTCTTCTTCAAGCAAACAAGTAGAAAGATTAAGGAATCCCCTTGGCTATTATTGGAGCATATTATTGGAAGAGACTGGTGCACAATTTCCCCATGGATCAGTATGCCAAATTATGCCCTAAAACTCAGTCAGCTCTGCTGAAATACTCTGAGGATGGTTTTTCAATCTTGCATCAAAGAGTTTCATCCAGACTTAGAACTAAGAACATTCAAATACAACTTTGAGAGGTTTCTACTATTGTTCTAGCCACAATGGTTTGAAATGGTCATAGTGTTCCTATACCTGCACATTCAAACAATAGTTTCTTCATTACTTTACCATTTCTGTATCCTTAAGACAAATGTAATTATTCTTGTTTTCCTGAATGTTTCTTTTGTTTGTGTCTTCACTGCTCATTTTTTCTCCCTATCTAGAATGCCTTCCATTCCTCTCTTCCTGACAAAGAGGCTTAACTCAAATTTGGCTACAGCTCTACTGCTTTCCAAAATATTATTGCATTGTCCAATTTCACACAGCTAGATAGAGGCATTGGCTCAAGGAGTCCATTGAAAATATTCCCAGATAGACTTCTTGATGAAGAGACGGGACCCTATCTATTTTTTTTCCTTGGATCTCCAGTGTTGAACCTATTATGTGTTCAAGAAATACTTGTTAATTCTTCTCTTCAAAGTAAACAGAACTAAAGTAAAATTACAGAATCCTAAGGACAACCCAGTTTATTATTAGTGTGTGTGTGTGTGTGTGCGTGCGTGCGCATGTGTTGCCAGTAGGAGTGGGTGTAGAAGATAGATGGTAGAGGAAGCTCTGGTCTTTTCCTTCAAGCAACTGTAGTGAAGTGAATACAGTTCAGCTTACTGGACTGTAGTAGGAAAAGGAGATAAGTACGTATGAAGTAAGACTATGTAATTTGTGCGTAATGAACAAATTTCTAGTATATTCTCACTGCTTCTAATATGCCTCCTAATTGAAGTCCATGTCCACTGCCTCTACTTAAAAAAAAAAAAAAGTGCCTCTACCTGAAATCTAATCTTCTGTATTTATTCTTTTTGTATACTCTAAACACTCACTGTGTAATGGTAATTGATTACATCCCAAATAGGCACATCAAAATTTTATCCAGTGATTCAGAAGTAAAGGACAGTGGAATGTTCTTCCTTTTTATAACTTATTCCAGTTACCTAATTCATAGTTATCTGACACTCCAGATGTTCCCACCAGTTAACTTCATTCACATCCTATAGTAAAGCTCTGTGAAAGTGGACCTTTTCGGGGAATCTGACAGCCTGTCATCCTGCAATTTATGCCTGCTACATTCTACCCTCTAGGAATTTGGCTCTGAGTTTTAGAAGAATCCTTTGGAGGAGACAGAACTGACTACAGTTTATAAAGTAGTTCATTTTTTTTTCTTTCCCTATTTTGCATGGACTCTTATAAATCATTATCATTCTATATTATACTGATTGGATATGTAAAATGTTCATATAGAACGTTTTGTCCAATCACATGATGCAGCTTAATTTCTCCTTGTACCTGTGATAGAGTTCTATAAAGAGAAATTTATAGTATTTAGCAGTTAGTGAACCACATAGGAAGCAGATTAGATAGTATTGATAAAGACCTAGAGTTCCTACATGTCATGCAACTCACATGACTGTGATTTAGCTGTGCCTATTAACTTTAATTTTAGTGTTCAGTAATCAAGACTTAGTTAGCTATAGGAAGTATGGTTTCTTTTAAGTTATCCTTTTGTATATTTTAGCACTTAATCATATATTTTAATTTGTAGAACTTTTCCAATGATAGTGTACCATAGAAAGATATTTATGACATTAGTAGAATTGATTTTCCAGCAAACTAATAAATAATCTTGAAGACTTATAATTGATGGAACAATGATATAAAATACTTGTTTTATATTTATAGTCTTGAAAGCTTCCATCTTTTTCAGAACATCAAATAAATTAAAAAAGAGTAATTTCACCTTATAAAAATTTTATAATACATCGGTGTCGACTGATATTTATTGAACTCATGTAGTGTGTTAAAAATAATTTAGGGTACTGGGGAATACATACAATGAAATTAGCTTTCTGATATTCTCTAAAACGTACTTTGCTTAGAAATTCTATATTGATGGAGGTGATAAAATTGATCTACAGTACCATACATATTTTGTGTCTTATTTTTGCATTAGAAAACTTTTTACTTTTTCCAAGTAGGAGTCTTCTGAGTCCAACTTAATATCACTCAGCCTTAAGTTTGTGGACCTGTGGTCATTTGCAGAACTATTGTTAATTATTTGAAACATTTGTGGTGCATAAATAAAGGAAAGGTCTTATTTCATTTATTTCAGTGTTTGTAATATTCGTCTATCATGACATTGAATCTCTAGTTCTTTTGCCAAATGTAACCACAAAACAGTATTCTTATTTTTCTGAGAGTCCTGGGAATTTGTACCACACTTCTTCAAGTAAATACATGTGTAAACATGTGAGCTTCTCAGCCCCCCAAAGACTCTGGTCTTCCTTTCTTGGCAGGGGAAGTGAATTCTAAGATCCTGAATCATTTACTGAGTATGCTTTCCTTCTGATCTCCCAGAGGTCTGATCAACAAAGTGCCAAAAGACATGCTCATTCTAGAGAGACCAGCAGCCCAGGTTTCTCTGCAGGAGGATTTGATGAATGTTAATGAAAACCCCTACTGCTCAGATATAGACAAGTTAGGGCTCTGGTAAATAGGCCCTCCGTGGTTATCCTAGTATCTAAGTAAATCGCCACGTCCTATAGCTCTTTACCGAAGCTCGTTGTGCTTGACCTTAAGTGTAACCCATTATGGTTGTTATTACTATCTAGAGGTGGTAAAGATGAAGTTTAACATGGAGAGGAAATATGTGTTTTGTGAAAACAAGTGTTATTATTTATTTATTTATTTAACATGTGTTTTGTGAAAACAAGAAGGGGCAATCAAGATATTTTTATTTAACATGTGTTTTGTGAAAACAAGAAGGGGCAATCAAGATATTTTTACAAAAACAGGGTTAAAATGGGATATTAGAAAGTTTTAAAGAAATATTATGCTGATCTCAAAAGCATACAGCACTGTAATAATGAGAAAGTAAATGGGGTAGCAGAGAATTCCAACTTTGAAGCAATGACTTTTTTGTCTGATGACCTAGGCTTTAGCTGGAGATAGCCCCTTACCTCTGGGCACTTAAATAACATTCATTTCCTTTGTTCAGTATTAGGCTCCATTGGAGTAGAGACCACCTCTATCTTCTTCAACACTGGGTATATCACACAGTAGACCCACAATAAATGTCTATTGCATGAATTATTAGACTATTTTTATTATAAGTCAGCAAAGAACTTATACATTAATAAATCAAAATCTGTATTTATTTTAGAAATTGTAATATCAGTTACTTTAACTTTCTCAAAAACTCAGTTCAATTTCCAATTTAGAGTTATAAATCATTTCTTGTTAGTTCATATTTTATCTAAAATACTTCCTTATAGAACTTATTTTTGTTCCAAATCTCTCCAGTCAGCTTCCTATAAAAGTTCCTAATTATGTGTGTTTGTTACTCTTGACTAATACCTTATTTTTAAATCATGTCAGTGAGAGTTGAAAATCTTATTTTTAAATTGGCATAAAGCCTAGGTCAATATTTAATTTCTCAGATCTCATTAAATAGCTTATTAAATTAAAATTATTTTTAAAGCTATTTACATCATGTACATTTCTTAACATAGCAAGTGTAATTGAACACAATATAATTTAAATAAGAGAAAATGGTTTCCATAATCATGATGACTGTACTTTTCAGAGACTCTTCATAAAGAAAACATTACTGGGAAAAGTTGGTTGTCTATGAAAAAATTAAAAAATGGGGACTTGCATCTAAGGTTTGACACACAAGTTTCACTAAAAGAAATAGTGAAATTAGATAAATAGCTACTTAAAAACCTCATGTATTCCTTTTGTCCACTGTTGTATCCCCAGGGCTGTAAAGTACCTGAAAATCTTTCTGTAGCCACAGTGAGTACTCAGGAGGAATTTATTCATGAACAAAAAAATTTAATCAGTGAATGAATTAAATAATGAGTGAAAATTCTTAACAAATACTAATCACTATTCACAGTTTAAAATTCAGTATTGCCCATGCATTACAGAACATGCTGTCCATCTGATAGAATCTAGAATGATTAAGGAGACCACTTCAGTCTTAAACAGTAATTGTTATAGTTTGCCTTGTCAAATAGCTTGATATATAGGCATCTTGCTCTTCTTACTGATATTTTTCTGAGTTTAAACCAAGTAAAATTATACATTTTCTAAAAAAAAGCATTACTTTGTTTAGAACCATGATAAAGTCTATGGACACAAGTTATTAAATTCATGGCTTGGTCACTATGATTTTTTTTTTTTTCTGAAATGACCAGCAGTCGCATTTTTTAAAAAAGAAAGATCAATCCTAAATTTTACCCATCCCTTAAAAGTTGAAAAAGAATTATTTTAGGATTCAGAAAAGTTCATTCCAGGACCTTTTATGATATCTATGCTTCCCTGGGGAGAGGGCAGGAAATGAGAGCATTCTGAACATGACCACCCTCCCCCTCCTCTCAGCATCCTGAGGCCATGCAAAGGGCCTCTGTCATCTGAGAACTCCCTGGAACCCCTGCCCGCAAGCACCTTTTCTCACTGCCTCACTTACACTGTTTTTACACAAATGAACCCTTTCAACTAACTTTATTGATTTATTCATTGAAAAATAAAACCAAATAATTTTTAGCCAAAACAACCCATTGGACAATTTTATTTGCATCAGCTGAACTAAGTCAATCAAACTGACAAAACTAGTGTGTGTGCATTAGACATGGCTTCAATTGCTAGAATGGGCGTTTTTTAAAAAAAAAGAAACAATTTTTATGGTATAGTTTTAAAACAGGACACTTATATGTGAGCAGTGTTGCAAATTATCAAATATCTTTACAGGGATCCTTTATGTATTAGATTGAACTATGTGAAATTGCTGATATTCACCTGCTTCTGAACTGGAAAAAAAACCCCACAAATTTTGTGTGCTTCAATCTTGACATGTGATGCAAAATAACTCCCAGTGTAGGCTGATGTTTCATAAAGTTTGGAGTTATGTTAAGCTAGTTAAAAGAAGGAAGAACATGTCACAGGGGTGGTAGAAGGGAGTGTCCTCTTTCGATTTGGAAGCAGAAGTTCGGGGTTCCACACTTGGCTCTATTATTTAGTGGTTGTGTAGTCTTAGGCAATTCACTAATCCCTTTTGGTCTTCAGTTTTTTCTTAGATAAAGCAGAGAAATTAATAACACCCTCAACAGTTGTTACAGGGATTAAAGGAGGTGACGTATGTGAAAGTACTTTGAAAACCATAGAGAACCATAAAATCCAAGATAATATGCAGACTTCTGTTTAATACTGCCTAGCAAAAGCAAGATGAATAATGAGAAAAGCAAGAAAACTTTTCTCTTGTATAATAACTAATTCTTTTCATAAAATAAAAAAATATAAAATATTATACTTATTGCTTTATAAGACAGACATCCCATGTGCATTTTTAAGCTATGCTATCTGCCAATAAAATTCCCAGGCTAAGCCATTCCTTTCCTATGAAAGCAAGTCACACCACTCCCACGCTTCATGCAAACTGTCAGTACCATCTAAAAATACTCCTGCATCTTATGAATTAATGCTTCCCACTTTGACATTACAGTATCGTTTTTATATACTCTCTCAGTGCTTTTCTCCAAGCATGATTTTATTAATGCCCATTTTTGGTACAACACAAAAATCTTTGCAAATATTTGTTCTTGTTTTTCTTTGGAACTGCGAGAGGAGACTGCTGGCTGTTAAAGGAGGGACAGGATGTCTTTTTTGGGCTGTAGTTGTATTTGGCTTGATCCACTGAAGGAGAGACGGTGCTCTTAGGTGCCAATATTTGGTTAAGAGCTCATAGCAGAAAAATAGCTACTTTGGTAATTCAAGTGACGCTTCCTTGTAGGCAAGCGAGAGAGTATGCAGCCCTATGAGCTAAATAACCTTTTACTTTTCCTTTCTTTTCCTACTTCTGAATAGTTACTATGTAAATTTAACCCAATTTACTTCATTATAGACTACATAATTAAATAACGATTTTGAGTATCACCGGTGGGTTAGATTTTCAACATTTGTGTATCTGTGCTTAAGACTAAAACAGCAAGAGAATGATTTCTATATTACCTATAGAGCTAGGTTAAGGTGTATAGATGGCAGGCATAATTTATTCTTCGTAATTGTGTATTCTGCTTAAAATATAACTGTCATGCTTGATAACTGGAGTCCAAATATTAATAATACTACTGTAGTTATATATCCATGGCAAGCTAATCCACTATAGCTCTTTTCTATAGCTTTTTTCCAAAAGAATTGATAATAATTGAAATAAACATTAATTACACATTATGTTTGTGACAACTGTGACAAGGTAAATATTAAGCCTGCAACAGAGTCCTCAGAATGTATTTCACAGAACAAATATTCTACTTTTTACAATTCTACTTAGAATTTTGCAGGAACATTGTCTAATTGTGAGATAAGTTTAGGAAACACAAGTTTAAACAAAGTTAAATGTGTTTCTTTACTCTGAATCTTTGTTATCTTGATAAGCGTCATGCATCTCTGAGAGGGGGGTATACATTTATAAAATTACCTGACTGCTGAATGGCTGGTAGACTTCAGAAAACATTGATTTTGAAACATAATATCAATATTTCAAATTCTTAGTTGGAAAAATTGATAACCAAAAAATTGAAATAAAAAAATCCCAAACTTTCATTGGAACATTAAAGTTTATTTTTTAAATGACTGAATATTGAATATAAAGATAGGCTGTACCAGAGGACCCTAGAAAGTCTCAAGAATTAGAGACAGTAAGAAAATCTGAAGAGGGTGGATAGTTGGAGTTCAGAACTAGAGGATCAGTTGAAATTCTGTAGAAGCATTTTGTGATCCCCAGAAACCCAGAACACCTGAGCAAATTTTATTCCCTTATTCAGGAAAAGACAAACAGCTTACTTTCTGATTGCAGTGAACTAGAAGGTCCTTGGACATGGGAATAGCAGGTAGAGTTGAAGGCAAAATAGCTAAACTGAACACAGGAAAACTGAGGCAATCTTTCTCCACTGGATTCAAGAATTTCTGGATTATTCTTATAACCTCCACGCCAACAATGAAAGGATTTCTCCCTGACCTATAGATATTCAAAGTGTCTGAGAAGGATAGAGTTCAAACTAAAAAACAAAACAGCAGTAGCAACAAAAGAAAATTGGGGATTTCCCTGGTGACAAGTGATGTTGAGCACTTTTTCATGTCTTTTGGCCATTTGGATGTCTTCTTTGGAAAAATGTCTGTTCATGTCTTCTGCCCATTTCTTGATTGGATTATTTGTTCTTTGGGTGTTGAGTTTGATAAGTCCTTTATAGATTTTGGATACTAGCCCTTTATCTGATATGTCTACTGGCACAAAAACAGACACATAGATCAGTGGAACAGAATAGAGAGCCCAGAAATGGACCCTCAACTCTATGGTCAACTAATCTTCGACAAAGCAGGAAAGAATGTCCAACGGAAAAAAGTCTCTTCAACAAATGGTGTTGGGAAAATTGGACAGCCACATGCAGAAGAATGAAACTGGACCATTTCCTTACACCACACACAAAAATAGACTCCAAATGGTTGAAAGGCCTCAATGTGAGACAGGAGTCCATCAAAATCCTAAAGGAGAACAGAGGCAGCAACCTCTTCGACCTCAGCTGCAGCAACTTCTTCCTAGAAACATCGCCGAAGGCAAGGGAAGCAAGGGCAAAAATGAACTCTTGGGACTTCACCAAGATAAAAAGCTTTTGCACAGCAAAAGAAACAGTCAACAAAGCCAAAAGACAACTGACAGAATGGGAGAAGATATTTGCAAATGATAAAAAAGAAAGAAAGAAAGAAAGAAAATTGGGGAAACAGAGACATGCAAGGAGCAGAAGAAAACTGTTTTTAAATCCTATCATAATTAATGTCTTTAAAGAAGGAAGTATAGATATTGCATTTATGAAACAAGAATAGAATGCTATATAAAAGAAATATAGAAGAAAAAATGAATTCTTGCAAATAAAATATATGAGAACAGATATAAAATACTCCAAATATGGTTTGGAAGATAAAGTTGAGAAAATCTTCCAAAGGATAGAAAAAAAAAAAAAAAAAAAACTCACACACAAAAAAAAAAAAACTAGAAATAAGCTAAAAAAAAAAAAAAAATAGAGGTTAGCCCAAAGGCTAATGTGTAATCAACTTTCTTTTAAGGCATTATTTTTATAGAACAGTTTTAGCTTCACAAAACAATTAAGAGGAAGGTACATACAGAGATTTCCCTTGTAATCCTTGTCCCCACACATGCATAGCCTTCCCCATTATCAACATGCCCACTAGAGTGGTACATTTGTTACAATTGAACCTATATTGACACATCATAATCACCCAAAGTCCATAATTTATGTTCTGGCTCATACTTGGTGTTGTACATTATGTAGGTTTGGACAAATGTGTAATGACCTATATCCATCATTATATTATTCAAAGTATTTTCATTGCCCTAGAAATCCTCTGAGCTCCACCTATTTATCCCTCCCCCCACTCCAACCCCTGGCCACCACTGATCCTTTTAAATCTCCATAGTTTTGCCTTTTCCAAAAAATCATATAACTGAAATCATAATATAGCCTTTTTAGATTGGCTTATTTCACTTATTAATATGCATGTGAGTTTCCTTCATATATTTTCATATATATTTCAGTTTATCCATTCACCTACTGAATGATATTTGGGTTGCTTCCAAATTTTTATAATTATGAACATCCATGTGCAGGACTTTGTGTGAATATGTTTTTAATTCCTTTGGGTAAATACCAAGGAGTTCAATTGCTGGATCATATGGTAAGAGTATGTTTAGCTTTGTAAGAAACTACTAAGCTGTCTTCCAAAGTGGCTGTACAATTTTGTATTCCCACCAGCAATAATGAAAGTTCCTGTTTTTCCACATTCTCACCAGCATTTGGAGTTGACAGTGTTCTGGATTTTGACCATTTTAATGGGTGTATAGTCGTATCTCATTGTTGTTTGAATTTGCATTTCCCTGATCACATGTAATATGGAGCATCTTCTAATATGCTTATTTGTCATTTGTATATGTTCTTTTATGAGGTGGCTGGTAAGGTCTTGGGCCCATTGTTTTCTTATAGTTGAGTTTCAGGAGGTTTTTTTTCCGACATTTTGGACAACTGTCCTTTATCAGATGTGTCATTTGTAAACATTTTCTCCCAGTGTGATTTGTCTTCTCATCCTCTTGACATTGTTTTTCATATAGAACAGAATTTTTTTAATTTTAATGAACTCCAGTTTATCAGTTCTTTGATGGATCATACCTTCAGTGTTGTATCTAAAAAGTCACTGCAATACCCAAAGTTGTCTAGATTTTCTCCTATTTTATCTTTTAGGAGTTTTATTGCTTTATATTTTACATTTAGGTGTGTGATGTATTTTGAATTAATTCTTGTGAAGAGTTGTAAGGTCTGAGCCTAGATTCTTCTTCTTCTTTTCTTTTTTTTTTGCATGTAAATGTCCAGTTTTCCAGCACTATTTGTTGAAAAAACTATCTTTGCTCCATTGTATGACCTTTGCTCCTTTGTCACAGAACAAAGTTCTCTATATTTATGTGAGTCCATTTCTGGGCTATTTTGTTGCATTCATCTATTTGTCTGTTCTTTCACCAATTCTACACTTTCTTGAATACTGTAGTTTGTGGTAAGTCTTGAAGTCGGGTCGTGTCATTTTTCAAACAGTGTCTTTTAATACTGTGTTGGCTATTCTGAGTCCTTTGCTTCCCCATATAAACTTTAGAATTGGTCAAAATCTATAAAAAATGACTTGCTAGGATTTTGGTGGTTATTGCATTGATTCTATTGATCAAGTTGAGAAAAACTAACATCTTGACAATATTGAGCCTTCCTACCCATGAAATACGCTGTCTCTCCATTTAGTTAGTTCTTGTTTGATTTTGTTGAGTTATTTAGTGTTCTTTGTATAAGTCTTGTACATAATTTACTAGATTTATACCTATTTCATTATGGGAGGTGCTACTGTAAATGGCCTTGTGTTTTTAATTTCAAATTTTGCGTGTTCATTGCTGGTATATCTGAAAGCGATTAACTTTTGCATATTAACCTTGTATCCTGCAGCCTTACTATAATCTCTTACTAGTTCCAGAGCTTCTTTTGTCATTTCAGTTGGATTTTTCATATAGATAATTATGCCATCTGTGAATAAAGACAGTTTTATATCTTCCTTCTCCATCTGTGTATCTTTTGTTTCCTTTTCTTGTCTTATTGTGTTAGGTAGCACTTCCATTACAGTCTTGAAAAGGAATTGTAAGAAAGAACTTCCTGCCTTATTCCTGGTCTTCATGGGAAAGCTTCAAGTTTTTCACTATTAAGTATGATCTTAGCTATAGGGGTTTTTGGTAGATATTCTTTATCAAGTTAAGGAAGATTCCCTCTGTTCCTAGGCTCCTGAGAATTTTTGCCATGAATGAGTATTGGATTTTGACAAATGCTTTTTCTGCTTCTATTGATATGATTTTTCTTTTTTATCTTGTTAATATGATGGGTTATTTTACTCTTTGAATGCTGAACCAGTCTTGTATACCTGGGATAAATCTCATTTGGTTGTGGTGTATAATTCCTTTTACACATTGTTGGATTCAATTTGCTGATATTTTTTGAGGATTTCACATGTATGTTCATGAGAAATATTGGTCTGTGGTTTTCTTGTAATATCTGTGGGTGGTTTTGATTAACCAACTTTTTCTCTCAAAAAAAAAAAAACAGAGAAAGTGAAAAGAAAGTTATCATCAAATAAATCAAGAAAATTTTCAAGACTTAGAGGTTGGAAGTTTCCAAATTTAGCATGCTCCAGCCAAGTGAATGAAAATAATACCCATACTTAAACGTTTTATCATGAAATGTCAGAACATTGGAAATAAAAGCATAGATTAATGTCTTCTAGAAAGGTGAAAATAATCAGGTCAGATATCCAAAAGTGATGGAATACAAATGGCATGAGATTTTTCACCAGCTAATAGATGTTAGTGGCATTGATGCATTCAAAATTCTGAAGGAAAATTATTCCCAGCCTGAAATCATATACTTAAGTGAAGTATCAGTCAAGCACGTGAATAGAATAAAAATATACTCCAATGTGCCTGATATCAAACCTTACCTTCTGTAGACTAGAGGGGATATTTTCTTTTAAGATTTTATTTATTCATTTGAGAGAGAGAGAGACAGAGACAGAGAGAACACAAGCAGGGGGAGAGGTAGAAGGAGAGGGAAAAGCAGACTCCCCGCTGAGCTGGGAGCCCAACATGGGGCTCCATCCCAGGACCTAGGTATAAAATTTACCCTTTGAAAATGTATAATTCAGTGACTTTTGGCATATTCTCAAGGTTGTGTAACTATCACAACTATCTAATTCCAGAACATGTTCATCAACCTAAAAGAAATCTCATATACATTAGCAGTGACTCTCCATTCTCCCTCCCTTCAGACCATGGCAACCACTAATTTACTTTGTTTCTATGTAGTTGACTATTTTGGACATCTCATGTAAATGGTATCTGGCCTTTTGCATCTGGCCTCTTTCACTTAGCATGATGTTTTTAGGTTAATCCACACAGATACATTCACATGTATCAATACTTGATTTCTTCTATGGCTTAGTAGTATTTCATTATATGGATATACCACATTTTATTTGTCTGTTTGTTAGCTGGGAGGTATTTGGCTGTTTCCACCTTGTGGATATTATAAATAATGCTGTTATGAATATCTGTGTACAAGTTTTATGTAAACACATATTTTCAGTTCTCTTGAGTGCATACCTAGGAGTGGAATTGCAGACTCTTGTGGTAACTCTCTTTAACTTTTTGAGGAATTTTAAACTGTTTTCCAAAGCAGCTGCACCATTTTACATTCCCACCAGCAATGTATATGTTCTAATCTCTACACAAGTGCATTTGCATTTGTTACTGTCTACTTTTTTGATTATAACAATCTTAATAGATATAAGGTGGTATCTTATTATGGTTTTGACTGGCCTTTCACTGATGACTGATGAAGTTGAGCATTTTTTCATGTGTTTATTGGTCTGTGTATCTTCTTCAGAGAAGGACTTTGATCAATTTAGACTTATTTTTAGTGTAGGATGAACACAGTGTTTTACAAATAGAGGGTGCACAGATAATGTTTATTGAAACAAATTGAGTTGAGAGTGAGATGACTAGAACATTGTCTTCTAATAGAATTTTATCCTACTGAGAAAGTATTGAGCTAGAATTGTCCAGGCAGAGAGATAGATAAAAGATAAATATTTTAAAAATGTCATCCACATCCAGTATGATATATGGGAAAGACACAGAAGTGAAATTCTGGAGACTATTATAGTTGATTTGCTGAGAGTGTGATTGTAATATGCAAAGTATGGGGAAGCATATGGCTCACTGTAAACTGTTACATCTATGTAAGAGATGATTATTTGTAGTATTAGTCTAGATTTGTCACCATATTGCTTTGTGCCCTTGGGAAAGTTATTCACTCTTTCTGCAGCTCCACTTTTCTTCTCTGTGTGAAAATTTGATAGTGTCCATGGATTGCATACATAGTAGTGAGAAGAATAAAGAAACAAGTAAAGAGCCTAGGTGACACACATATGTCATATAGCTACTCCAAGGAAAGCACGTAAGAAGAAGGTACACCAAGAAATAAGAATATACTAGAACTATCATCCAGGTGAGATAAAGGGCTAGTGGACCAGAATATTTTATAACTGGGAGAACAAAAGAAGATGATATTAAGAAAAAGTTTTATGCAAATTGTGTAATACACATCAAATGGAAAGGGACATAATTTAATTTTTGGTTTTGATACAGCAAAAGTAAGCTGTGAGATCCATGTACAAAATTAAGTAGGATATTAATCCTTAACTTATAGTGAAGAATTAGGAGCCAAGATATGATTTCTTAGATAATAACTCTGTAATAACTCTATAAAATTTAATACTTGATTACCATTCAGTTTCATCTTTTTTTCTTTCTCTTCTTCATTCCTCCCTCCCTTCCTCTCTCCCTTCCTCCTTTCTTTCTTTCTTTCTTTCTTTCTTTCTTTCTTTCTTTCTTTCTTTCTTTTCTTTCTTTCTTTCTCTTTCCTTCCTTCCTTCCTTCCTTCCTTCCTTCCTTCCTTCTTTCCTTCCTTCTCTCTCTCTTTCCCTTCCTTCCTTCCTTCTTTCCTTCCTTCCTTTTCTCTTCTTTTTCCTTTGTTAAAATTTTCAAATATAAATTTTACTGGCTAATGCTCCTTCCTTCCTTCCTTTCTTTGTTTTTCATCTACTTTTTCCTTTGTTCATATATTCAAATATAAATTTACTGGCTAATGTTATTGGAGTAACTGTTCCATACCAAATAGGAGCCAGCCTATTCCTAGGCATGAGAGTGTTTGTGCAACTGAATAGCAAGTCCTATTGATACAATGCACTTCTACAAACATTTTCCAAAATACCAGTGTTTCTCTAATGAAGAAACTGAATATATATATAATATATGACATATATAATATATATTCTTTTATTCAAATAAAAGAAGTGCAAAGACTTGTGTTAGTTTATACTAGAACTCGAGACATTTAAAATCTTGTGCCTTTTGCATTATTAGAAAAATCCTCATTTCCTCATCTAGATTAGAGTGTTACTATGCCCACAAATCCTCTTTGAAGTGAAAATAGTCCCTTATAATCATCCCTAAGAGCATAGCTCCAAGAGGTCAGTAGTTATAAAGGAGGAGAGCTCCCCAAGAGGTCCCTGGGGAAGGAAGGAAAGAAAAGGAGGGAAGGAAGGAAGGAAGGAAGGAAGGAAGGAAGGAAGGAGCTTTCTGAAAAATGGAGAAAGATTTAATTATCTCAGTGTTGTTTCATGTGGCCAATGTCAGTCTAATTCTTTGAAAAGTGATAATTCATATGAGTCACATTTCTCTATTAACCAGAATACATAAGTATACACAACTCCTCATCGTTTATTTTAGGAAGATTATTTGAATTACTCTTACCTTTTTAAAATATAAGCAATACATTATAAACATTGTCTTCTTTGAAATTTATAGTTTCCATTACAGTGAAAATAATTTTTTATCATATCAGGTTTCTTTTTCATTAAAAGTTATTTATAACTGTCTACAGAATTGCTTACGTTCTCTAACATAGAGGCTACAAAAACCCAGCCAAAATTTTAGATAAAAAGAGATGAGATTTGTATTTCCTTGATGACAAGTGATGTGGAGATTTTTTCATGTGTCTAATTGGTCATTTGTATGTCTTCTTTGGAGAAATGTCTGTTCATGTCTTCTGCTCATTTCTTGACTGGATTATTTGTTTTTTGGGTGTTGAATTTGATAAGTTCTTTATAGATCTTGGATACCAGCTTTTTATCTGATATGTCATTTGCAAATATCTTGTCATCAGGGAAATACAAATCAAAACCACAATGAGACACCACCTGACACCAGTTAGAATGGCTAAAATTAACAAGACAGGGGACAACAAATGTTGGCGAGGATATGGAGAAAGGGAAACCCTCTTACACTGTTGGTGGGAAAGCAAGCTAGTGCAGCCACTCTGGAAAACAGTCTGGAGGTTCCTCAAGATGTTAAAAATAGAGTTACCCTACGACCCAGCAATTGCTCTACTGGGTATTTACCCCTAAGGTACAGGTGTAGTGAAAAGAAGGGGCACCTGCACCCCAGTGTTCATAGCAGCAATGTCCACACTAGCCAAACTGTGGAAGGAACCAAGATGTCCTTCAATAGATGAATGGATAAAGAAGATGTGGTTCATATGGAATATTACCCAGCCATCAGAAAGGATGAATACCTACCATTTACATGGACATGGATGGAACTAGAGGGGATTATGCTAAGTGAAATAAGTCAATTGAAGAAAGACAATTATCATATGATTTCACCCATATGTGGAATATAAGAAGTACTGCAGAGGATCATAGGGGAAGGGAGGGAAAACTGAATGGGAAGAAATCAGAGAGGGAGACAAACCATGAGACACTCTTGACTCTGTGAAACAAACTGAGGGGTGCAGAAGGGGAGATGGGTGGGGGGATGGGGTAACAGGGTCATGGGCATTAAGGAGGGCATGTGATGTGATGAGCACTGGGTGTTATATGCAACTGATGAATCATTGAACACTACATCAGAAACTAGTGATGTACTATATGTTGGTTAATTGAATTTAAAAAAAAGAGAGATGAGAGATTTGACTGAAACATCTTCTGCTGAAATTTTTATTTTGTTTTAGTAAAATATGATGCTAGGCAATTTTCCTAACGTATTTAGCTTCATTTTTCACTGAAATAAAACATTGTAATTGAACAATGTAACAGTTAACATTATCTATTGAAGTTTTTTTCTTTATTTTGGTTCTAATTTTATTTTTGTCCCTTCCAAAGTATTGCAAAAAAGCATTTATTTAATTTTTCTTGTCGGTAGTTCATGTTTTGATTCCAGAGTATCTATTTTTAATAAAAGTAAGAAATTTGCCAAATGGGTTGGTTCTACTAAAAGAGAGGGTGTCAGCCAGCAACAAGCCTTTCAGTAAAACCAAAGATAGTCACATATATTCATGTGGATTTTACTGATAAGAGCACACTTTATTGCTAAAATGTACAGAGACCAATAGCTTAACGCATTGATGATAATATCAGACACTGTATTTGCTTTGTGTGTGTGTGTGTATGTGTGTGTGTGTGGTTATGAATAGAGTAACCAAGACTAATAGTCTCACTTATGTAAATATTCACTCTGAAATCCACAGAAGTACTTGTTTCTTTCTTTCTTTTCTTTCTTTCTTTCTTTCTTTCTTTCTTTCTTTCTTTCTTTCTTTCTTTCTTTCTTTTTCTTTCTTTGTTTCTTTCTTTCTTTCTTTTTCTTTCTTTCTTTCTTTCTTTCTTTCTTTCTTTCTTTCTTTCTTTCTTTCTTTCTTTCTTTCTTTCT